>NC_142943.1:25646141-25651141 GCF_046866305.1 Octopus bimaculoides
TCTATATATGCATGCATATATGTCTTAGCAAATGATTGAGTATGCTGTGTATATATGTGTGTATGTATGTGTGTGTGTGTGTGTGCGTGTGCACGTTTGTGTGCATGTGCTCATATGTTTCAGTGCATATGTGTGTGTGTGTGTGTGCCACTGTTTGTGTTCATATGTCGTTATACATGTGTGTGTCTATATAAGTATGTATATATGTTTTTACTGCAGGTTATTGCACATATGTTCATATATATGTGTGCATGTACATGCATGCGTATATCAGTGTATTTATTTTATTACTATAAGCTACTGCGTATGTGCTCCTATGTCAGTGTGTACATATTTGTATATAATGTTTGGCTATGTAGGTGTGAGCGTATGAGTGGGTCTCTCCTTCTCTTTCTCCTCCTCCTCTGACTGCTTCCCCACTCACTTTCTTTCTCTCTTTATCTGTGTACGTGTTATTACTACAAGCCATTGACCGCAAAGTTATTGACCTGAGAGAGTATTCTGATAAGATGTCCGTCATAAAACATATTTCAAGAGATTTCTTTTTGAAGAGATTTCAAGAGATTTCTTTTTGAAATTTTAAAAATAAAACTTTTAAAATGCAAAGTCTTGATAGCAAGGTGATAACTATTATCTATATTCGACATAGTTTGCTGCCACTTTCAAAATATAAAAGACATTGGAAATATTTCAACAGCAAGCGCCAACAAAATCGTTATGTGCTGGATTCTCACTTTTTAATACAAAAGCTTAAGATCCAAGAAATCCTCTGTGGATTTGTGTTGGCCTAATTAATCCAACTGAATAAAGATATTTTAAAATAAATTGGAAGTCCATGTGTTTTGCTGTGTATAAAAGTGAAAATAAGTCTCCAATAAAATAAGTTTCTCGAGAAATGGAAGACGGATAAGAAAAAGCTCGGATGTTGTGATAAACAAGTGATGGAAACATTTCTTGCTATTAAGGCGGCAAGTTGGCTGAACCGTTAGCACGTCGGAAAAAATGCTTAGCGGCATTTCGTCCGCCTTTGCGTTCCGAGTTCACATTTCACCAAGGTCGACTTTGCTTTTCATTCTTTCGGGATCAATTAAATAAGTATCAGTTGAGCAGTGGGGGTCGATGATGTAATCGACTAACCCTCTACCTCTAAAATTGCTGGCCTTGTGCCAAAATTTGAAACCAATATTTCTTTCTGTCTTGTAGATGCAGAAAGCTTAAAAGTTTGGGTTTGGGGGCTAGTCGATTACAACGATTTCAGTGCTCAAAAGGTACTTATTTTATCGACCCCGAATAGATGAAAAGTAAAGTCGACCTCAGAATGTGAAATCGAAAGAAATCCGCTAAACATTTTGTCCGGCGTGCAACCGATTCGACCAGCTCTCCCAAATTCGTGTGATGGCAGTGTTCTAGCATATTATCTCCCTTCTCTACTAGAGAAAGGGAGATAATAAAAAGCGTTGATATTTCTTTTCCTTTATCACGCAACAAAATACATTGTTTTACATTTATATTTGTATTTACACATGCTTTTATTTTATCTCACTGATATAGTTTTCAGAAATTGTTACTTAAGATTGATTCTCCCCCCATACGGACATCACTTTCTGTTGACGGACCCTCACACTTAAAGAACACATTAGAGAGTAAAATTCCGGAAGACGCATCAGAACTATCCGTAATGTTGTATGCAGTAGAGTTGGAAGTACAACTCAAAAACAATGATGAAGATGATGATGATAATGATGATGATGATGATGATGATGATGATGATGATGATGATGATGATGATGATGATGATGATGATGATGATGATGATGATGATGCACCCACTGTGTCATAGTTAACTTTCTTTAGACTATTGTCTGGGTTACTGTATTTTTCTTTTCCTTTTTCCTTTTCCTTTTCCCTTTTCTTTTTTCTATTCTAAAACTGCATATAGGTATACATAAGTTAATATTGCTTAACATAGCAATCAAATAGAGTAAAACGACCCTGTTAGATATAGTAGACAAATCTCCCTTGATTCACAACGTGCCGACCTACAACTAGAAAAAACCTATTTCATTATTTTTTCCCAAATATTACTGCCTGAAAAAAAAAAAAAAACGATACGTCGATTATGAGTGGGATACTTTAGATCAGTGCTTCTTAAACTATGGGTCACTTGAATTTCAATTTATATGTTATTTCTGAAATAGCATTATATGTTCTTTTGTCATTTAGCACTACATACCTATGTGAAACGACTTTTTCAGCTTTAACCCTTACTAAAGCCAAAACTCGTTCAACGCTGAAAAACGTAGAAGATGCTTTACGTCCAGCAGTGTCAAATATTACACCAAGGTTTAGTTTGTTATGCAAAAAAAAATAAGCACATCTCTTGATAGTCTTTTGACAGTCTCATCTCTTTTCCAATTTTCGTTATCGTCTTTTTTTAATGTATCATGGATTATTTTACTGATTACAGAATAAACTATAACAGAGTCTTTTTTCATGAACATATTGTCAATTTACTCTATAAGTTATGTATCATATCTATATGTACATATAATATCAATATGTGCAACACGTATGCCATCAGAAAACCGTCCTCCGGGCGGTTTTTCTGCTTGTTTACATAAAGATATATATTCGTAAACAGAAAACTCGGAAAGAAAGAACATGCAGTACTTTATCATTTTCAATTATGAAAATAATGTAAAGACCTTCGAATTGTACTTTCACCATTTCACTATGTTTTCAACTGAAATTATGACTAGGTACGTAATTATAAATGTACAATTATACGTTGCTTACATGTTGGGTGAAATTCTTATCTTTAATTTTATTTTAAGATACGAATGTTATAAAAGTAAAATGTGAAAAAATAACACGAAAAACTGAAAGTGACGGCCGTAACATAGATAAGAAATACATATTTCATTAACACATTTCTTCCTAAAATATGATGTAACCATAGATTCTACCTGATGCGCGTTTGATCTCCGGTATTTGAGTTTCAGGTCAGATTAGGTAACGGAACTTTTATATTCATAAAGTTATTCATCACTCACTATATTTCATGATTTTAAATGGATCCTGTGTTCAAATTTTCAGATTAATGAAGTGAAGTGAAAATTGGCAAAGAATAAATTGCGATGGCACCTGTTCCTATTCTGTTTGATTGATGACATGTCCAGCAATCATAATTACATTTTCACATATCTAATTTGTCCTATAAATCTTTTATATTGTATATTGTTTCAATCATTAAATTGTGGTCATGCTGGGGCACCATCTTGAAGGATTTGTAGTCGAATGAATCGACCTCTAGTACTTTTTTAAAGCTTAGCACCTATTCTATCGGTCTCTTTTGCCAAACAGCTAAGCTAGAGGGACGTAAACACATTAACACCGGTTCTCAAGCGGTGGTGAGGTCAACACACACACATACACACACACACGCGCGCACACACACGACGGGCTTCTTTCAGTTTCCGTGTGCCAAATCTCACTAACAAGGCTTTGGACTATAGCAAAAGACCCTTGCCCAAGGTACCACGCAGTGAGAATGAACCCGGAGCCATCCTCATGCATCGCTGATTCATTCACCGCAGATCTGGAATAATACGGTAAATTGAATCGTGAACCATGTTACGCTCCTTACGAATTGATCTGGGAAAACATCGATCAGCAATCAATCAAAGATTCTCCTTCTTTTGGTATAATTTTTATTATTATTATTTCTATAATTCATTGGTCATATGTTGTTCAATTTTGCTCTATTATTTTCCAAACAAGAAACAATATCGTTATATATATAAGGCGGCGAGTTGGCAGAAACGTTAGCACGCCGGGCGAAATGCTTAGCGGTATTTTGTCTGCCGCTACGTTCTGAGTTCAAATTCCGCCGAGGTCGACTTCGCCTTTCATCCTTTCGGGGTCGATTAAATAAGTACCAGTTACGCACTGGGGTCGATATAATCGACTTAATCCGTTTGTCTGTCCTTGTTTGTCCCCTCTGTGTAGCCCCTTGTGGGCAGTAAAAAAAATAAAAAGAAACAATATCGCTATGTGAGTTTAAAGACTGCTTTGGAAATGTTATTTAGATCCTTCAAGGAGACAACTAGAGTTCTCAGAACGAAACCTATTTTTCCCATATGTTCTATTATCTTTTTATATTCCTCTTGCTCCAACCATGCTGGAGCACTGCCCTGAAGAATGTTTAGTCGACTGAATCAACCCGTGTACTTATTTTCCTTTTAAGCCTGATACTTATTTTGTGGGTCTAATTTGCCGAACCGCTAGGCTATGGGGACATAAATACACCAACACCGGTTGTCAAACGGTGGTAGGGACAAACATAGATACAGAACGCACGCACACACACACACACACACACACACACACACACACACACACATACACACACTCTCACATACACACATACATGCATATATACGTGTGTATTTATTGCTTTTTCTTATTTGTGAATTAAGGCTACCATTGGTTTCATGTTAAAAAAAATAGGAAGATATCCTAGTGTCTAAACACTTTTTCAAGCTTCCATTTTAGAAAATTGTGTTTTTGGAAGACTGTATATTCCAAAATGGAGAGCCTTCATTCACAAATAAAGAAATTATATCCACCATTGCAGTGTTGAGCACTCATTTTCAAAGTTCAACATTTGCATATATATATATATATATATATATATACGACGGGATTCTTTCATTTTCCGTCTAGCAAATCTACTCACAAGGCTTTAGTTGGCCCGAGGCTAGAGTAGAAGACACTTGCCCAAGGTACCACGCAATGGAACTGAACCCAGAACCAAGTGGTTGGGAAGCAAGCTTCTTACAACTTTGTCGCGTCTGTGCCTAGTCATTTATCACTGATTCATTTAACACGTTGTTTTTCCCGTTTTTAACCAAACCCCATGATAAGCGATGATAAATGCATAATGTCTTTTTCAAATTACCATTAAGATATTTTTATACTTTCGGTTTTCTTTTGATTAC
>NC_142943.1:25656141-25666141 GCF_046866305.1 Octopus bimaculoides
TCTAACATTCAAAACAAATCAGTCACTGCGCAGCCTATATCTCAGCGCGATGCCATCAAATACTCCACTAATTGTGCCAAAACGTTACAACCATCTTCGTCACCAACAGGACTCCCTCTATAACCACCGTGTCATTGCTAGTTTATCTGTCACAACATTTGGGCCCCTGGAATCATAGAGTCACTGCTAATCTCTCTATCACCAACACCTTACATACTAGAACAGTCATGAGCAACCTGCGACCTGCGGGAGTTTTTGAGTGACAGACCTAACGAAAAAATCACATTGAATTTCTTTTTTTACTATTGCGGCCAGTCTGATCCATGTCTCATGCAGCCCCGCTTCTCGTAAATGATTGCCTATGTCTGTCCTATAACTGCAATGTCACTGCTAACCAATCTGCCACCGACAGTTCACCCAATAACACTGTACCACTGGTACCACTTATATGACACCAAGAGTCCGCTCTCCTCAACCACTGTGCCACTGGTAACCTATCAGCACCAACAATCCGCTCTCTTCAACCATAGTGCCACTGCTAATCTGTCACCAACAGTCAACCTACTCTAACTACAGTCACTAATAACTAATTCACCATTAACACTCCATCCCCAACCACTGTGCTACTGGTAACCTATATGCCACTAAAAGTCCGCCCCCCCCCCCCCCCCACGACAACTGTGTCAATGCAAACGCAGACAGTAACCAATCAGTCACGAATAAAGTAGGTTTATTTATTATTTCTTCGCCGCCACTCACTAATCGATACTTCTTTTTTTGCTTTATTTTATTTTCTTTTTATCTTTCTTTCCTTCTTTCTTTGTTTCTTTCTTTCTTTCTTTCTTTCTTTATTTTGTATTTGGTCTCGTGGGGAGGGATAGAGGAAGAGGAGGCAGTGTGCAGGGGGAATGGTTTCATTCATTATTAGGCTATTGGGAATACAGAGGTTTGGCAGACCACGTCTGCTTGCTCCTACAGCTGCTACAGCTGCTGCTAACATCAACACCGACACACACACACACACACACACACACACACACACACACACACACACACACACACAATGAAAGTGAATGAGAGAGGCATTTATAGACAGAATCACCAAATACAGAAGTAAACAGACTATTTGAATATATACAAGGGAGTCGTTTGAGCAAACGACGTAGATAGGCATACATACATACATACATAAATATGCATCTTTATGTGTGTGTGTATGATTTCTATAAAACGTGTATATTTCGTCTTTATTCTTTTACATCTTTGAGTCATTTGACTGCGGCCATACTGGGGCATTGCATTGAAGGGTTTTCAGTCGAAGAAATCGACTCCAAAACTTATTCTTTTCAAGCCTAGTACTAATTTTCAAGCCTAGTACTATCGATATCGTGGCCGAATCACTAGGCTATGGGAACGTAAGCACACGAATACCGGTTGTCAAGCAATGTTGGGACACACACACACACACACACACACGCACATATATATATATCCGATGGACTTTCAGTTTCCGTCTACCAAATCCACTCTCAAGGCTTTGGTCAGCCCGAGGCTATAGTAGAAGATACAAGGTATAAAGCAGTCAAACTGAACCCAGAACCATGCCCGGGTACACTCCAAACTAACGTTGTTACATTATTTTTTGTAATTTTTTGATAAATATTTTCGAAGTTGAGTAAGAATATAAGTGTCGAGAAAGCCAGCTTCTCGAGAAATGAAAATTAGAATATTAAATCAACTTCAAATTCGAATGAAGCGAAACGAAACAGCTGAATTTTAAAAACAGGACGAATAAAAGCGAGTGAACTTCAATAGCTTTAAAATTGCTGGAATGTCAATAGCTTTAAAATACAGCATACAGTATTATAGATCCGTTACAGTCGCCCATACTAATCGGTTTCGAACGGGATGTTAGATAACTGAACGGGTATTTAATAACTGTACTCATCAGACATGCCAAGTACGGGAAATGGGCATTAAACCCACTCTATTGGCTTATGCATTCTTAGACTGTCTACATATATAACAATGTAACTACATGTGTGCAGTTGGCGATTTCTTCTTCTTCTTCTTTAGACTTATTCCTTTCTCCTTTCCGACGAAGAGCTATGCTCGAAATGTTAAATTCTCTCTTTTCACCGAGCGTCAAGCTAATGCATTTCTTGTGCACATCTTCACGTTCGTTGTTTTCCATATTTTTTCGTTTTTTATTAGTTTATTTGAATTGACTATATATATATATATATATATATATATATATATATATACACTCACATACAGACACATTTATATTGCCTCCACTCAAATTATATATACATAATTTGAGTGGAGGCAATACGAGCGGAAAACTAGAGGACATGACCTATTATCCAGCTGAATATACAATATATATGCACACTTACTTCGACATTAATAAAGTCAAGCTTTAAACGGACATACTAAAATTAGAGACAATGTTCAATGAATCCACAAATTTCATCTACAGGCCGTTTCGGAGACGTGTCAGTTAATATGACATGGATTTCATATTTTAAAAGAACCAGACACTCCCCTCATCAGGATGCTCCACGACACGAAAGACACCATGAAGACAATACAAAAAAGGACAACTCATATAATCACGTTCCAACCAATTGTTCTAACTTGAAATCTTTAGTCCTTATAACATATCCTATGAACATATAAGTTACTATATCTTATTTCATATCGACGTCTTCTATTTTAAAATGCCTACGTATTTATAAATGCTTTTATATATTTTTAAATATCTAAGTGTTATTAAATATTCTATGTGCTTGTATTCTGACCTCTAAATTTTTATTCCTCTATAGTATATTGTGTGAACTTATAACTCACTATGTTTTATATAATATCGACGTTTTTATATCTTATTATGTGTATATTTTGTACTTATTTTACTTATATATTTTTTAAAATGCCCATGTATTTTTAAATGTTTTAAAATATTTTTAGATATTTGCGGGCTTATAAAAATATGTCTATATGCTTGTATCTTATTAATACTTCTGTTATGTTGAGCTTTATGCTGCTTTATTAATGTCGAAGTAAATGTGCATATATATTGTATATTCTGCTGGATAATAAGTCATGTTCCTCTAGTTTCCCGCTCGTATTGCCTCTACTCGAATTATAAATTGGAACTTAGCTCAACTTGAGCACGTCTAGTCTAGTCTGTCTACGAGTATTGTTAATTAATAACAATATCTATAAAATACTATAATATATACATACATACATACACACACACACACACACACACACACACACACACACACACACACACACACACACACACACACACACACACACACACATATATATATATATATATATATATATACTCTTAGGTTTCTGCGGTAACACCACATGTCAAAAGCACATGTCAAAAGCGCTCACTCTTTTCCCGTCTGCCTTCAACATTGTCCACGACTCGCAGCCGTACGTCGCAATAGAGAAAGCGGCAGCCCGAAGTAGCCTTATCTTCAGCAGCATTGACACGCCACGACTCTTCCAGATGTTCTCCATATCTTGTACCGCTTGCCTCGCTATCGCGAGCCTTTTCTACATCTCTGGTGTACTTGATCCACTGGTGCTGATTGTGTATCCCAAGTACACAAAATCATCCACTTCCTGAATCATCTCTCCGTCCACGGTGAAGTCACTTTGGTCTGTCCTGTACTTATCCATCACCAAGATCTTTGTCTTCTTTACATTCAGGAATAGGTCACTTTGTGCACCCATGTCTTTCACTTTGCGTATCATCTGCAACAATTCGTCCTTGCTGTTACTTATAAGGATTGTGCCATCGGCGTATCTCAGATTGCACAGTTTTTCTCCGCCAATCTGCACACCACCATCGTAGTTCTCCTTCACCGCTCTTATGATGTTTTCTCAGTGTCACCGACGGACGTCCTGACAGATGACTGTTGATCTTGATATAGTCGCGCCAACAGTGCGACTAAGTGTTCAGGAAATCCCATATCCTTCGTGACGTCCCACAGCTTGCTGTGTCTCACACAGTCGAGGGCCTTAGAATAGTCGATGAAACACACGTAAAGTGGGATGTTACATTCCTTAAACTTCTCGATCATCATTCTGATATTGACTATCTGTTCCCCTGTTCCTCTCCCCTTGACGAAACCGGCTTGTTCCTCAGCGATGACACTGCCATATTTCCGCTGCAGTCTACCTACGATGATTCGCAGCAGGATCTTGCTTGCGTGGACAATAAGACTGATGGTTCGGTGGTTAGAGCACTCGCGTGGGTTGCCTTTCTTTGGTATTGGTACGAAGACTGCACGACACCAGTCGATCAACCACTCCACGTCGTTCCAAATCTTGACACAGTCTTCCTGCCTCCTTCTGTACAAATCGGTGCTGTATTCCCTCCACCTAGCTTTGATGTCCTCTTCCTCTGTCAGGATGTTACCTTCTTTATCGTTGATGACGTCACTACGTGGAGTCCACTTCCCCTTTCTGCTCAATTCCTTCACCAAACGAAAAACAGACTTGATGTTACCTTTCTGTGACGCATCTTCCGCCTCCAAACATATCTCTTCCTGATGGTTCCTCTTGTCCTCTAGTGCCTGTCTGTTGTACTGCTTGTCAAATTCTCTCCATTCCTGATGGTTTCCACTTGCTTTTGCTTTTCTCCTTCTTCTTCTAGCGATGTCTAGTGTGTCGTCTGATAGCCACGGCCTCTTCAGAGTTCGTCTTCTGGGAATATTCGTCTCTGCAACTTCCTTTGTGATGTTATCCATTTGCTCCCAAAGAGTGTCTGATCTCCACTCTCCGTTATCGTCTGATTGGAGAAGCGGTAGAAATCTATTCTGCATCTCGACACTGAAAGCCTCCGGAATCTTTGTGACGTCGTACCGAGATGTTTTCGTCTGCTTTCGCCATGACCTCATCCGGATCTTAATCGTTGCACACAGCAGTTGATGATTGCTTCCGAAGTCTGCCCCTGGTCGTGTCCTTATATTCATGAGAGCCAACCTCCATCGTCCTTGAATCATCATGCGGTCAATCTGGTTTCGAAACCGGTCTCCTGGGCTGGTCCAAGTGTACAACCTTCTCTGGTGATGCTAGAAGATGGTGTTACCGATGTCTAGGTTGTTGGTGATACAAAAGTCAACCAGATCCTGTCCTCTTTCATTCCTCTCTCCCAACCCGTGTTGGCCCACGCTAGAACTGTTGGTAATGCTCTTCCCCACCTTGGCGTTCCAATCTCCCATCAAGATAATGACATCCCTCCATTCTTTTCTACTCTAGGCAGGTCGACCCCAGTACGCAAATGGTACTTAATTTATCGACTCCGAAAGGATGAAAGGCAAAGTCGACCTCGGCGGAATTTGAACACAGAACGTAAAGACAGACGAAATACTGCTAAGCATTTCGCCCGGCATGTTAACGATTCTGCCAGCTCGCCGCCTTGTATATTATTCTTTTCTACTCTTGGCACAAGGCCCGAAATTTTTGAAGAGTGGGGGCAGTCGATTAGATCGATCCCAGGACGCAAGTGGTACTTAATTTATCGAACCCGAAAGGATGAAAGACAAAGTCGACCTCAGCGGAATTTGTACTCAGAACGTAAAACCACTAAGCATTTCGCCCGGCGTGCCATCGTTTCTGCCAGCTCGCCGCTTTGAAATATTGTTAATATTGAAAGAAAGAAGAGCGGTGAGCTGGTAGAAACGTTAGCACGCCGGGCAAAATGCTTAGCGGTATTCCGTCGGTCTTTACGTTCTGAGTTCAAATTCCGCCGAGGTCGACTTTGCCTTTCATTCTTTCGGGGTCGATATGTTAAGTACCAGTTACGTACTGGGGATCGATCTAATCGACTGGCCCCTCCCCCCAAAATTTCGGGCCTTGTGCCTAGAGTAGAAAAGAATATTGAAAGAAAGAAAATGGAGACAGTTGTATGTACGAATAATTTATTTGTGTGATATAAAGATGTTGAAATTAAAAAAAAAAAAAAAAATAGCAATACAAATAAATTATAAGTTGTAAAGCTCAAAAGAGAAAATGGGAGATGCGAAAAACCTACATATATGTTTCATTTCAAGCCCCCAGTTGATATGCACTTCTAAGCATTCGATTATATGCTAAGAACGGTATCATTTTTAACTATAGTAATATTACTATTCTCAATGCATCCTTCCACGAAAAATATTAACCTTAGTTCTATAAGCTCATAATAACCTTGAAGAAATTTCTGCCTCATATAGTTAAAAATGATACCATTCTTAGCATATAACCAAATGCTTAGAAGTGCATATCAACTAGAGGCTAAAACTGAAACTTATATGTAGGTTTTTCGCATCTCCCATTTTCTTTTTGAGCTTTACAACTTATAATTTATTTGTATTTTATTTTTTTTAATATTTCAACATTTTTATTATCATACAAATAAATAATTCGTACATACAACTGTCTCCATTTTCTTTCTTTCAATTTATATATACATGCATAGGCGCAGATTGGGTGTGTGGTAAGAAGCTTACATGATTCCGGGTTCAGTTCCACTGCGTGACACCTTGGGCAAGTGTCTTCTACTATAGCCTCGGGCCAACCAAAGCCTTGAGAGTGGATTTGGTAGACGGAAACTGAAAGATGCCCGTTGTATATATATATATATATATATATATATATATATATATATATATATATATATATATATATATATATATATTTGTGTGTGTGTCTGTGAAAATGCTTTCTGTTCTTAAGAAGGATCACAAACTGTGTATTGTTTTATCGTATGAAAGGGGGTTAATACGATTTTGTCCAGAAATCACGTTTTCAAAATTTTTATTTCCCCACTCCCACCCCCATCCTCACCGCAATTTCTTAATTTGTAACGTTTTCGATTTTGTTTTTTTCTTATCTACGTTGAAAAATACAGAGGTTACGAATCTGGGAAATACATATATTTTCTATACTCTTTACTCTTTACTCTTTACTCTTTTACTTGTTTCAGTCATTTGACTGTGGCCATGATGGAGCACTGCCTTTAGTCGAGCAAATCGACCCCAGGACTTATTCTTTGGAAGCTTAGTACTTATTCTATCGGTCTCTTTTTGCCGGACCGCTAAGTTACGGGGACGTAAACACACCAGCAGCGGTTGTCAAGCGATGTTGGGGGGACAAACACAGACACACAAACGTATACATACACATATATATATATATATACATATATACGACGGGCTTCTTTCAGTTTTCCATCTACCAAATCCACTCACAAGGCTTTGGTCGGCCCGAGGCTATGGTAGAAGACACTTGCCCAAGGTGCCACGCAATGGGAATGAACCCAGAACCATGTGGTTGGTAAGCAAGCTACTTACCACACAGCCACTCCTGTTTAATTTTTTTTAAAGAAACACTCAATGTTCCTTCCCCCCACCTCAGCCACCCATCACCTGCTCGCTTTCACTTTTGTTTGATGTTTTCCGCATACTGAAATAGCAAACTTAAAAAATACCAGACCACCACCAGAAAACCTGACATGCTAGAAACAACAAGTAAACGACATTATTTCTGAAGAAACTTCCCCGCTTTCCAAAACGCTAAAAGTGAAACATTGGAAGTGTGTAGCTTTCTGAAAGTGGTGAGGTGATGGGTAAAATTGTTTAAGATTCGTACTCTCTGTATTTTCTCCATGGATTACCAAGAAAAAATATTTGAAAAAAAGAAAAAATGAATTTGGTGTGGAGAGGGAGAAAATTAAAATTTTGAGAACGTGTTTTGTGGGTGAAATCCTGATGTTCTGTATCGCAAACATAGGAATCGGAAAAAATTTAGGAAAAAAATGAGGCGAGGGAGCGGAAATATCACCTCGGACATGCTAGAAAGAAAAGGTAAAGGACAGGATTTCTGGGAAAACATTCTTCTAAGTTTATATCGAAGATTAGATTTTTGAATACGCTCATCACAAACACAAATTACACGATAGAAAAAGATCATTTCAACTGAATTTGAGCTTTAAATTTGCTCGTGCACACAGCAAGAAATAACATAATTCGCACAGAAGTTTTACCTAGAGAGTGTGTGTGTGTGTGTGTGTGTGTGTGTGTGTGTGTGTGTGTGTGTGTGTGTGTGTGTGTGTGTGTGTGTGTGTGTGTGTGTATGTATGTGTGTGCGCGTGTGAAAGGGTGAAACGAAGTTATTTTATGGCATTCTTTCGTTTGAAAGCTGTCATCTCAGCATATATGGGTTCATATAATTGTTCGTTAATTTTCGTAAAATTCTTTTAATTTCTTTATGGTTTCAAGAGAGCAGAAATTGAAAGAGAGGATAAAGGGAAAAAACGACATTTGCTTTGAAGTGAGAGGAGAAAGTTAAAGGGAGGAGAAAGTGAAGGATGTACGTGTATATGAAATGGACGTGTGTGTGTGTGAGAGGGAGAGAGAAGGTGAGTGAGTGAGTGAGTGAGTGAGTGAGTGAGTGAGTGAGTGAGTGAGTGATTGAATGTGTGTGTGTTGTGATGTATGAATTTTTTGCATGTATGTGTAAGTGTCACTCACATGCTCTCTCTCTCTCACTCTCTCTCTCTTTCTCTTAAACATACACACACACACACACACACTTTATTTTTCATATACATGTACATAAATAGGCGGAGATAAAGAATACGTGCACCACTCGTTTTCGGCGTAACCCTAACCCTAAACATCGGGTGTGCGTATTCTTTACCTTTGGCCACAAATACATATGCATACATCTTTTGTGTGTGTGTGTGAGTGTGTGTGAGTGTGTGTGAGAGAGAAGGAGAGAGAGAGAAGGAGAGACAGAGAAGGAGAGAGAGAGAGAGAGAGAGAGAGAGAGAGAGAGAGAGAGAGAGGGGGAGAGAGAGAGGATGACTGTATGTCTTCATAACATATAGAGAAAGGGATGTCTTTTAAAGCATTTTTTCTTATGTGGCTTATTTTAATATATTCATGTGTACATTTTCATAAATGTTTGTCCGAGTAGAATTCAACGCATGCGTGAAACGTCAGACGAAAGTGAAACATTAGGAGCAAATTGAAATATTGTCCGAAAATGATCTCAAAAGGCAATCTTTCGTTTTGATTTGCAGAGCTGTCATCTACGTTCGTTAATTTCTGTAAAAAAATTTGATTTATTTACTTTTGTTTTAAAGTGAGAGGAATAAATGAAGGATGCATGTATGTGTATATGAAATGGACGTATGTGTGTGTGAGTGAAAGAGAGAGAGAGAGAGAGAGAGAGAGAGAGAGAGAGAGAGAGAGAGAGAGAGAGGGAGAGGGAGAGGAAGAGAGAGAAGAAGGGAGAAAGAGAGAAAGAGGAAGGGAGAAAGAGAGAGAGAGAGAGAAAGGCAGAAAGAGGGATCTTGTTCAAAACGGGGGCACCAGTATTTTCTTAACGAAACACTTTGAAACTTGGGACACTGGTAGAATGTGTCATATAAAACATCTTTTTCTCTTAGTCTTCTTAACAAAAAAACGTACATCGCAAGTTATTTCATGTTAAAGTTGTCGTATTTCTGTAATTTCAACCAATGACTGACGTCCATTCAGCCGAAGACATTAACTGCTGACTATGTAAACAAACGATTCTCGCGGTGATAAAATTATTATTTCCTTGTCAAAAAATGGCTGAAGCATATTGGCAGTAGCTCATAAACCTTTCAATTATAAGCACAAGGCATGGTTTTTGAGGGAAGGAGCAAGTCAATTAGGGTTAGGGAAAATGAACACACGTGTGTTGCCTTTGCAAAATGTCAGAAGTAATGGAGATTAAATACGCTTTACACCGCTTAAACTTCCAAATGAGTAAGTGTAAACAGCTGAATACTTGTCAGTGATTGGTTGAAATTATTGAAATAAGACAATTTTTTACATGAAATAAATTCGAATACAAAAATTTATTTCTGTTCTATAACACAAAATAGATAAGTATACGAAGTTTGAAAGTCTTTCGGTACCAAAAACACTACATAAAACATAAATGAAAACTG
>NC_142943.1:25673641-25678641 GCF_046866305.1 Octopus bimaculoides
TGATGTATTGAAACGTGGTGCGGGATTTGCTCCTCCCGTTTCAGATGACCAATACAGGCTGATTGTGTCACAACGTCGGCCCTACACCATCAACTACTGGTGGTGTCCTTTGAAAGCAAATATATTCTTCTGTTCTTTCACTTGTTTCACACTGCACCCATGTTGGGGCACCTCTTGAAGGGCTTGTTCGATCAAGTCGAGTCCAATAAATATTTTTAAAGCTTCGGGACTGAATCCGAGACCATGTGGTTGCGACGCAAACTTCCTATCTACATCCACGTGGCTGTGCCTATAACAAAAACACATATATTGAAGAGCACACTAACTTTATCTTCTTCGGTATTTTCTTCTCACCCATGATATGATTCTGATACAGTTTACTGTAATGTTTTTAAACAACACACTTTTAACAATGGAACGAAATCGAAGACATAGTATATTAAACACACAAAATTTATATGATCCGAAGACAATTGACTGAGATGGAACGATGACATAATATATTATAGATACAATATCTATAATATTTTGCAAGGTGAAGGCACGTAGTTTAGAGGTTAGGCTATTCGGCTCACGATCATGAGGTCGTGAGTTCGATTCCCGGTGTACGTTTTGTGCCCTTACGTAAGACATTTTATTTCACGCTGCTCCTGTCCACTTAGCTGGCAAAAATGAGCTGTACCTGTATTTCAAACCTGAATCTTGCTGAGAACTACACAAAAGGTACACGTGTCTGTGGTGAAGTGCTCAGTCAATTGTACGTTCATTTCACAAGCAAGCTGTTTCGTTGTTCTGATCAACTGAAACCTTCGTCGTCGTAACCAGCTATTTGTTAGACAATCGGTTCATAAATATACATTTTAAATTAAGTGTAATTTATTTTTATGCCGCAGCTCAGTGGGACAGCTACTGTATTTCTTCTAGTAGGACTATGGGTTCAAGTCCAACCGTATGCACTTTTCTCTATGATAAGTATTAAAATTTGTTAAAGCATTACCATATCTAGTTAAAATTGTTTAAAGTATTTGCTATATACATGTCCTTTCAACACATTTTCAGTAATTTGAATAATGAATAATTGTACCTCACTCTCCCTAGAATGTGTTCATATCTAAATGCAAAGGAATTTATAGCAACTCTAAGGTAGAAGAGACGACATAACAAATAATATAGTCTTCAAAGATGCTCTCTCCGAAAGTTGCAGCTTCAGCATTACGTATGTGACTTCTTTCTTGCCAACTCCAGAATCAAACGCTTCAGAAAAATTATCATTTCAAAAGAATTTATTGTTTCATGATTCTTTATTATTTCGTAATTATACCATGACACTTTAACTTCCAAGAATTTTATTGTTTTCAAAATAACAGCGAAATTTCTACCAATGTTGCTAGTATGTATAAATTCTACGGTTGTTATACTTTCTTATTCTTATTGTAAGGAGAAAAGATTCCAGAGAATGACACCATTCTACTCAGCTGAAATGTCTACTTTTGTATTCGAATATATACCAGCTTATGCATGATCGTCTTTCAAACAAAGTATATCTGGACTGGTACTCATTTGTGTTCAAGAAGAACAAGAAAAAAAAACTGAATTGCAAAACGACGAGAAAGTCAAGATGATCTTTGATGATCAAGGCTTGTGTGAAATGTGGCTACAATGCAGAATGAAACTGGGCTACTGCTGTTGCTTTTCTGTCATCTTATCTGGCGGAAAAAATTTATCAATTGACGAAAACTAGAACTAGAAACCGAAGAGCCACGTGGAGATTTACGACGACTTCATTAATGAAAGTTGAAGCCAAAAATTGTAAAACTTGCTGATTGTCATCAGCAGAGATATCACATTAATAAACAATGTCTCCTATCTTAATTATTCTTACTTTAATCATATTAACGAACAATGTCGGATATCTTGATGATTATGTTAATTATATTAATAAATAATGTACGCATAAGAAAATATAGGAATGTCGTTTTCTAGTGTGTCGTTATGTCTGATAAGAACCGTCGAAGTGATTTGCAAAGAGAAATGCTCCCATTATTATTGTTCCAGTTATTGTTGTTTCTTCACTGCAGAAAAACGTATTCTGGATGACTTTCTGGTTGAACTTGCAAAACTAACTCTTGTTCACATTTGAACTGAAGAAATTATTCTAACAAAAGGCAATTACTGAGAATTAAATCTAATGTTCAGCTCAAATGCTAACTTCGGTATTTAAGAGTACTAGTTTTACACATGAAACTTTTATTACAAATAAACGGTGACAGCCAACTTTCAACCGAGCAATAGTCTAAGGCACCGGGACGCAAATGACAATAATGATTTTATAAAATGGCCCAATAACTTTCCAGAAACCTACTAGTATAATTTTTCTCTTCACCCATGTCATGGCTCATAACGCTCCTCTTTAATATAATTTTGCCACTCGTTCATAGCTCTTAACACCTCCATCCCGCGAGAGGATGGTATTGATCTCATTGGAAACTATGTGTTTGCTCGAGCAGCAGAAGTAGCAACCACATTCTCTCGAATCACACCCTATCATCGTAAAGAAAAAGAAGGTCATGTTGATCATTGTAATCCTACATGAAAAAAAGGCGCATCGGTTAGTGATTAGCATATTTGGCTCAATATCGTAAGGTCGTGAGTTCAATTCCCTGCGGCGTGACACTTTATATCACGTTGCTCCAGTCCAATCAGCTGGCAAAAATGAGATGAACCTGTATTTGGAAGGGCCAGCCTTGTCACATTCTGTGTCACGCTGAATTTCCCGGAGAACTTCTACGTTAAAAGCACTCGTGTCTATGGAGTTTTTAGGCACTTGCACGTTAATTTCACGAACAGGCTGTTCTGTTGATAGGATTAACTGGAACACTCGTCGTCGTAACTGACGGAGTCCCAGTTACATAAAAAAAAAAAACAAGCTGGACAGGGGTGGAACACTTTTTGTCAATCTGTGTTCTATCAGAGCCACCCGACCCAGTTCTTTAAAAAATGCACTACAACAACCGTGATAAGACCGTAGCATGTCCGTTCTCGTTTGAATTGCTAGAAATAGCTGCAAACTTCTCCAGTCACTCTCTACCGTCTCGAAAGAAGGGCAGACATTCTGATAAGGCAGGATGGTCACGGTTAGAATGCAATTGATTTTAAGTCTGCTCGATTAGTTCTGAGCTGAAGCAAAATAACAATAGCATCAGTTGCAACTATCACAACAACAACAACCACTACGGGTTTGTGACCGTCTTACAACTACCAGCTCTACCACCAACACCATTACTTTCATTACCACCAGTACAACTACCAACACTGCTCCATCACTATCACCAACACACCTACCAGCACTATCATTAACTCGCTCTTAACAACCAACAATACTACACTACCACCAACACAACCACTGTCACAACCGCCAACTAACATAACCACAACACAACCACCACTGGGGTCGATGTAATCGACTTCATCCCCTCCCCCAAGCTACCCGGGTGGCAAAAAATATGAAATCATTATTATTATCATTATTATTATTATTATTTTATGTTTGACTTTTGTTTTGCATTTGTACAAGTTGGATCGAAGTCTCACCCAGTATTATTATTATTATTATTATTATTATTATTATTATTATTATCATCATCATCAAAGTGGCGAGCTGGCAGAATCGTTAACACGCTGGGCAAAATGCTTAGTGGCATTTCGTCCGTCTTCACGTTCTAAGTTCAAATTCCGCCGAAGTTGACTTTGGGTCGCGAAATTAAGTACCAGTGAAAACTGGGGTCGATGTAATCGACTAGTCCCCTCCCCCGACATTTCAAGGCCTTGTGCCTTCAGTAGAAAGGATTATTACTGAAGGCAAACACCTTTCTCTTCAGCCAATCCCTGATCAGCATCTTCAAGTTTCACTTGAAAAGGAAAATAAGGGTAGAGAGGGAAGTGTCTTTTGGTCAGCTTGTTGAAAGGTGGATGAAAGTAGCGGTAATGGTGCGAGTGAACGGACCTGCCCTAAGCATACACCAGTAGTGGAAAAAAAGAAAAAAAGAAAGGTAAAAAGGCACGTGCCCCAAAAGTCAGGGTACCCATGGGCTTTTTTATGGGCTTTTTCCATGAGCATCTCTCGAACGTCTCCTCCCTATCGAGGATTACACATTGTTGATTGCTTTCTTTCTTTTTTTTATAATTTTGTTAGTCTTGTTTACACGTAAAGCTCTCACAACAGCACATACTCACACACATACACACACATACACGCACATACACACACTCACACACTTGCACATACACATTCTTTGTTTTGTCCCGTACTGTCCATAATGTTTTTCTTAATGTAGACCTTCGTGGTTAATAAAGAAATCATTATTATCGTTATCATCATCATCATCATCATCATCATCATCATCATCATCATCATCATCATCATTATTATTATTATTAAGGCAACAAACTGGCGGAACCGTTAGTATGCCAGAAAAATGTATGGCGGCATTTTGTCCGTCTTTACGTTCTGAGTTCAAATTAAGCCGAGGTCGACTTTGCCTTTCATCCTTTCGGAATCATTGAGGTAAATACCAACCAAATACTGAGGTCGATGTAATCGTTTCCCGCCTTCGGCCAAAATTTGAAACCGTTATCATTTTTGGTAGTGTTGCTGCTGTTGCTGCCTTTGTTCAACCTCAGGTCAGCCGCAACTGAAGAGACCTTTGATCAAAAGCGTTGAAACCGTGTCAGCCGGCTGTTCTCATTCATATGTGTATTAAACTACTCGCTCCAACATACTCGCACATTCCCAACAATTTTTGTCATTTATAGAACTGTGTTTTCTTCAAATCAGATTTTTTTTCTAAACAAAAAGTAAAAGTTAAATAAATAGATAAAACAAAATTTTAAAAAACAGTGACAGAGCTCCTGATAAATATCATGAATGACATACTCTAATTGGCGCCGTGCAGTATGTACGCATGGTTGTACGTGTTTTTGTGCAAAGTGTACGTGTATGT
>NC_142943.1:25681141-25686141 GCF_046866305.1 Octopus bimaculoides
GGAAAGGAGCCGAAGATTTTTTGTTGGTGGTGTTTGTGTAATTATTACAATAAAGCCATTGTGATTGTACTATAACACTACAATAACAACAAGCCAATATAAAGGTATAGACGCAGACATTGTTAGATGTTAAGCTGTTCGCCTCGGTTTTACAACACCGGCTGATCCTTTGGCAAGTTTTTCAAGAGTCCACAACTTTGTTGAAAGTATTTGGGACCATTTCTACTATGTGAGGGATAACTTCCTTTTACCATTCTTTGAGATCTTCAGAGGAGGCCTACCCTGCTTCCTCTGACTAAGCTATTTAAAAAAGAAGGAGTAGGAGGGGAAATCTTCTATCATGCATTCGAGTCAACCAGAACCTTGTGAGTTGAAAATACCTTTGGTCATAAGCCTAGTCATTCAGGTCTGATCAGCGGTTGGAAACATCAACAAAATTTAACACTAGCAGTTCTACTAACGCTACCACCCACGTGGGACTGCTAGAGATGTCATCATCGCGGATCACATCAATCCTGCTTCATCTCACTAATATCTTCTCAACAAATCGCAATACATCGCAAAGAACACAAGACAGAGTTTCACAAGATCACCTATTGAACACAGACCTATAGACCAACTACACTACGAAACAGATACACTAAAATCTTTTTTAAAATAAAAAAAAACGGATTCAAGAGGCTGAGTTTTATTGCAGCAACAAACATCTGTCTCCACTGGGCCCAACTACTAAGTATTAATACCAAGAGATAATATTTATTCCCACTTAAATGTGGATGTTCTGTTAGAACAAACTATACTGCACGAGTTACCATGAGAGAAACTCTCATATTGGCTTTTGGTGCAAAATGCACTCTTGTTAATATTCATCCCTAAACACACAAGCATCCCTACCAACACCATTCTTCAGCAACACTATCCTGAGGGCACCTTTCAGTTGATCCAGATAAACATAAAAAAAAGAAACCTTATGAAAGTGCAGCAAAATGAATCAATTCTTGAGCGCCGCATTTCTCAACACTGTGCTAGAATACACAAGACTTCGAGGAACGACCGTTACGGTAACCATAAGAAACTGTAGATTTACGAAAGCAAATTACAAAAAGAAAAAAGAAAAAAAAAGAGTGAGAAACTAAAAAGTAATATGGTTACACTTCCATGTTTTATAGTTCCATTAAAACCAACTGTTGGAATCTTGTATCTTTTGCCTGTTTCAGTCATTCGACTATTTAGTCGAACCTATCAACCTCTTTACTTATTATTCTTTTGTAAAACCTGATACTTATTTTATCTGTTTCTTTTGCCGAACCGCTATCTTACGGGGATTTAAACGCACCAACACCGGTTGTCAAGCAGTGGGAGTGGGCAAGCACATACACAAAGACAGACATACCCATATATACGACAGGCTTCTTTCAGTTTCCGTCTGCCAAATCTACTAACAAGGCTTTGGTTAGGCCCGAGGCTATAGTGGAGGACACTTGACCAAGTTGCCACACAGTGGAACTGAACCCAGAACCATGTGTAGGGAAGCAAACTTCTTACCACACAGCCAAGCCTGCACCATATATGATATCTTGAACAATGGGTTTATAGGTCGCTCCTACTGGCTCATCAGGACTGACTCATCGGGACTGGGTCACACCTTCTGGCTCATCAGGACTGACGTGAGGATAAACAACAACAATAACATTAACAAATACCACATTGAGTCAGCGAGGGAGTTTCTATGTTGTTATTCAACCAACCGACCAAATTTCTCTGTAACTACAACCCCATATCTTAAAAAGGATCGTATTAGACCATGGTGATTCTGGGTGCCCTTTGACATATAGGGAGACTGGATGAACACGCCAGGAATGCCTCTAATCATAGGGCTACGGATCAGAGCTCAGATGCCATGGGGTTAAACAACAACAACAATAGCAGTAGTTAAAGCTAGAGAGTCGATGGGCGGTCGCTTCTCATTCTACAAAGAGCAACCAAATCCCTACTCCCCAGGACATACTTTTGTCATGTTAAATTTGACATGATGGATAACAATCATTGATACACTTATCTGAAAATAAGACATGATCGTCACTACTGGAGCCTCTTTGATTATAGACTCGCTTGATACAAGTCAACCTAGGATCACACAACAATTACAATAATGTGCGAGCCAGCGAAGGAACCTTAATGAGGTCATTCAACATGCTAGATATACCCGCAAAAAATTCCCTACCGACTTTAAAAGAAGGAAGGATGCACTAAAGAACATAGCTTATATATAATATATAATTCTTTTACTGCTTTCAGTCATTGGAATGTACTCATTCTGGATCGCTGCCTTCAAGGGATATTTTGTCGATCTTTAATTATCGAATGTTTAAATGGTGGCTTTGGTTTAAAAGGAACGTAACTCGACACTTCGGTTTACGCCAGCTAAAACATATACTCACACAAACACACATACATGCTGTGCACACACGCACATACAGCGGTTCGGCAAAAGGGACCGATACAATAAGTACTAGACTTACAAAGAATAAGTCCTGGGGTCGATTTGCTCGACTAAAGGTGGTGCTCCAGCATGGCCGCAGTCAAATAACTGAAACAAGTAAAACAGTAGAAGAGTAATATATATATATATATATATATATATATATATATATATATATATATATATATATATATATATATATATATATATATATGCATGTACGTATGTATGTATGTATGTATGTATGTATGCATGCATGTATGCATGTATATGATGGCTGTCCACTCGTGACCGAGCAAGACCATCACTAACCATTGCCCATGCAAACTGCCAGTAATAGCCGTGCATGAGGTTAGTGCACCGGCAGTCGGTTTCACTTGAGTTCACGTCCGCAGCTTCCATGCTCGCCACGACACTCTCCTAATTGACCAGGCATCGGATAATCGCCTTGCCGGCGATTGTGTGACCTAAAATTTAGATCCAATAAGGCTTGCACAGCACCTCACAGACGCTGTCCATCCTACTGACATGATCCAGAGACAAGCCAGGGCAAGATACTCAGTATCAATATGGGTCATAGGCTCAGGAATGAGAGAGCGCCATGATCTCAAGCACAAGCAAAAGATCCCCAAAAGGTTCAATACCATTCCCTGATTATCTGGCTTTATACCAGAATGACCTTCCCCGAGAAATATACTTTAACAAAAGGTGAGAGATGCCTCACTCCTAGTGGTTTTTCAGCACGCTAGAGACCAGCCCAGAATTTCTGAGGTCCTGTGCTATTGTCAGATAGTCGTTGAATATACACTAGATCAGTGGTTCCCAAACATTTTCAGGTTGCTGCCCCTTCGCACCCGGCCCACATGCCACCCCACCCCCTCACCACCACAAACATAAAACACTTTCTGCAGAAAATTCAAAACAACTATTTCACAAATTAAAGCTTAACCTAATTAATCCATTGTTTTGTTGTTTTGCAACCAACGCCGACCCCCTTTGTTCATCACACTATCGCCCCACTTTTCCTCAATGCCTCTCCTGGACTTTTTCACCGTCTTCAAGGGGGCAGTACCGCTCACTTTGAGAACCATTGCATTAGATTCATCCATCCTTTTGACAGGTCTTGTTTTTAATCCTCACCAGGGAAGCCCCGTGGCGGTGCCTGTTTAGTCATCGACAACCCTACCATGCAACAGATTCTACTGGATTCTGCTACCAGTAGCACTCATGAGAGACCTCACACGTGATCCCTCTACGCATATATGTATGTATGTATGTATGTATGTATGTATGTATGTATGTAGTATGTATGTATGAATGTATGTATGTATGTATATGTGTGAGTGGATTCATGACTATGTACGCGCTCGAGCGCCTGTAATAATACCTTCTCGAATTCGTGGAAGACGGTTCCATAATTTCTCGCTGAACGACCTGCACAAATGATTTGTTTAAGGTGATCAAATGTTTGTGTAGCACATTAGCTCGCTCAAACCATCAAATCGTCATTACCTGTACAAGTGCATGCCAGATGTAGAAGTGATCAGTTCGGAGTGCAACGTGAGATGAAATGTCTTGCTCAGGAATACAATCCACTACCCGGTCCAGAAATCGAAACCACGGTCTCATGAACGTGATACATATATATATAATTATACCATATGTTACACACACACATGTATATATATGTAAGAAAAGAAGGGGTGTATTTCCACGCAAGAAAAAATATAGGAGAATTTGTTGAAAACGTACCTGAGTTTGAAAAGTTTGTAATTGTTTTTTAATAAATTTATTTACTGGCTGTGTGGTAAGTAGTTTGTTTACCAACCACATGGTTCTGGGTTCAGTCCCACTGTGTGGCACCTTAGGCAGGTATCTTCTACTATAGCCTCGGGCCGACCAAAGCCTTGTGAGTGGATTTGGTAGACGGAAACTGAAAGAAGCCTGTTGTATATATGTATATATATATATATATATATATATATATATATATATGTATGTGTGTGTGTGTGTGTGTGTGTGTCTGTGTCTGTCCCCCCAACTTCGCTTGACAACCGATGGTGGTGTGTTTACGTCCCCGTAACTTAGTGGTTCGGCAAAAGAGACCGATAGAATAAGTACTAGGCTTACAAAGAATAAGTCCTGGGGTCATTTGCTCGACTAAAGGCGGTGCTCCAGCATGGCCGCAGTCAAATGACTGAAACAAGTAAAAGTAAAAGAGAGAGTATACATACCAAACTAGTTTCAACAATTTTTTATTTATCAATAGTCTAAACGTATGGGATTTAAAAAAAATTTAATTGCGAAGTAGGAAACATATCTAAATGATCTAATGTTCACAAAATACAATATCAAAAATGATCGGCGAGGAATATAAAAAATTTGGGTCAACATGTTTAAATGATTAAATGTTCACAAAATTCAATAATATCAAAAATGATTGGCGAAGAATATAAATCATGTGGATCACCAAAAGTTCGATCATACTGAGTTAAGAGAGGAGAAAAAAAGAAAGAAG
>NC_142943.1:25698641-25706141 GCF_046866305.1 Octopus bimaculoides
TGAGAGGACAGATCCTTGTGGTACACTATTAGGGAGCAGACAAGTTTTGGAGGTATTCCTGTACACTACACAGGTTTGTCGGTCTGACATAGTTTGCTAGCCAACGCATCCTTTTTCTTCATCTAGATCAGTGGTTCTCAACCATTTTTTTTATCTATTGACCCCCTTGATTACTATTTTATTCTGGTGGAGCCCCCCCCCCCTTAGCTATTTGATGTTTTAAAAACTGGTTCTAAAGATACTTCTAATAAAGTTCCTATTTTGTTTTTCATACGTTCAATTGCATACGTTAGCAAGAAACATGTTGCACTATGTTAAGCGTTACAGAAAGAAACCTAGAAACATGTTGAACTGTGTTAAGCGTTAGAGAAAAAAACACCTAGCTCTGTTCTTGCAATGGACCCTAAAAACAATACTGTGGATCCCCAAATTACTATTTAGCTTTTGTTGTGTGCTTTCGAGAAATGTCGAAGGGCATTTATTTGGTACAGTGTAGATATAATATTTAAGATCGCTTTTGTAACACGTAGTGTGATATGATCATTATTATTGTTGATATTGTTGACACAGCTAATTATTCTATGTAGTAATTTACTGCAAGTTTTGTGGTCTGTGTTGGATATAAATGATTGCTAGCTTTCTGTTTTTCTAAGATTATTATTATTATTATTATTATTATTATTATTATTATTATTATTATTATTATTATTATTATTATTATTATTGTTATTATTATTATTGCCATTGTTGTTATTGCTATTTCCTTGTTTAGCTGTTTGATGCTGAGTTTTATATTGGTTTTGTATAACGTCAGTATATTCTGTTTGAAGTTGTCACTAATTTTTATGAGGTTGGCTATTTCTAGTGTGTAATTGAAGCCGAGTTTTTCTTTTTTAATGTTGTCTTCTATGATATGTTTTTGATGAGTTTATAATTATTTTGTTGAGTGTATGTACTTCAATGTCGATGATTACAATGTTGTTGAATTCTGTAAACCTAGATTCGGTTTCTTGGTGCAACTCATTCGTTTTCGTTTTTTGTTTTGTTTTGTTTTTAGGTTTGTAAAAGTGCTTTCTGTATTCTTCGTTGATTTGCGAGTGCGATATATTGATAGATGATGCATAATTGTTAGACAAGTGTTAGATGGTTCAAAGACAGGTAGGGAAGTGTTAGCCAAATGGCTGTGGTACCTAGGTGGAGGAAGGTAGAAGGTGATGTCTGGAGATCACTTATTGCAGCAAGTGAGTTAAGCATGAATGTGTTGGTGCGTATTGTTAAGGATATAAAAGTTTAGGTGCGATTATATTATGTCACCTCGCTTGTTGTCTGTATTATTTTACAACCAGGGTTACTGGGTCCATTGAAGTATTCCCAATGGGGATTTTTTGTGAGAGTGTTCAACTGCTATACTGTACTCTGGGGAGATGTTTTGTAGACATGGAGTATCTTTTATCTGTTGCCTTTCTTTTACTTGTATCAGCCATTTGGCTGCGGTCGTGCTTGGGCACCGCCTTAAAGAGTTTTAGTCGAACGAATTGACCTCAGAACTTTTTTAAGTTCTAATACTTATTCTATCGGTCTCTTTTGCCGAACCGCTAACTTACGGTGGCGTAAACACACTAACAGCGGTTGATAAGCAGTAGTAGTGAACAAAACACAGACACACAGACATATATACATATATATACGACAGGCTTCTTCCAGTTTCCGTCTACCAAATCCACTCACAAGTCTTTAATCGGCCCGAGGCTATAGAAGAAGGCACTAGCCCAAGTGCCGCGCAGTGGGACTGAACCCGGAACCATGTGGTTGGTAAGCAAGCTTCTTACCACACAGCCACGCCTGTATATGTCTATTTGACATGTTTCATGATTTTAAGTTTTATTTTGAAAGCCTGAATTTCTATTGTTGTATCATTTCCGAATAGTTTACGAATATTTTGAAATAAGCGTTTTTCTGTTTTACTTGTTTCGATCTTTGAACTGCGACCATGTTGAGGCACCGCCTTGAAGTACTTTAGTCTAACAAATTGTCTCTAGTGGGGGATAAATACGACACAAACACAAAGACACACGCGCATTGGTGCGTCTGTATATATATATATATATATATATATATACATATATACATAGAGAGACAGACAGAAAGACAGACATACATTCATACATACATATATACATACATATATGCACGACTGGTTTCTTTAAGTTTCTTATTTCTTTATTACCGACGAGGGCTAAACATAGAGGGGACAAACAAGGACAGACAAAGGGATTAAGTCGATTACATCGACCCCAGTGCGTAACTGGTACTTAATTTATTAACCCCGAAAGGATGAAAGGCAAAGTCGACCTCGGCGGAATTTGAACTCAGAACGTAACGGCAGACTAAATACCGCTAAGCATTTCGCCTGGCGTGCTAACGTTTCTGCCAGCTCGCCGCCTTGAATGGTTTCTTTCAGTTTCTGCCTATCAAATCCACTCACGATGCTTTAGTCTGTCTGGTGCTATAGTGAAAGACAGTTGTCCAAGGTACCAAGCAGTGAAATTGAACTCAGAAATGTTTGTTCAGAAGTAAGCTTCTTACAACATAGTCACGCCTGCAAGGGAGATAATTGTATTTCCAGTTTTTAACATTATTCTTGTCAGTATTGTTGGTGTTATAAAATTGCTTTTTCTGCATTATATGCAAATATTTTTTACGCATATTTCGTAAAAAAAAAAATTTTTTTAAATGCAATGAAAAAGAGAAAAAAAAAATTGTTGGTCGTTTAGAGCTGCCGTTCTCCAATTTCACATCCGTTGTTGTCCGATGGCAAACACATGTGGTAAGAGAGATTTTCCTGTGTATCGAGCATTTGTCATTCGATCGGCGCTCCAGCTGTGACCACTCTGTTTACTTTTCTGACATTGTATTCAGTATTGGCTTATGGTGTATGTTTAACCATTTCGAAAACGTAGGATAATCATTTGAGGAGGATTTGGCAGCAATTACTTCCGGTCGAATGACTACGTAGAGCAGGGGTTCTCAACCATTTTTTTATCTATGGACCCCTTTGATACCAGTTTTGCTCGGGGTTGTGGGACTCAGAACCATTCAATGTCTAAAAACTCCTATTATTTTTATAATTAAATTAGGAACTGAATAAAAATATTTTGTGTATTGAAAAAAGTATAACCAGTTTATTGCTTCGCTTTGCTTCATGCACTTGCTTGATGAGGCTGGGGTCCTCCCAAAATAGTGGTCCCAGAATCGTCATCCTGCGTAGAGCCGACCAAGTCCACCAGTGCTCTCCATCGCTGGCGGTCCCGTGCCAGCCCTTCTTCATACTCCAAGTTGATGTTGTGCCTCTGGAGATCTTCCCCACTCACGTCTAGCCATCTGGTACGAAGCCTGCAACGAGGCCTCTTCTATTATTACATATAAATTTTAACTATAAAATCTTATATAGAATTCCCAAGGGCCATGCGGACTCTGGTTGAGAACCATTGACGAAGAGGCTTCTTCGTTAGTTCAGTGACTGACTGGTTGGCTGGTTGGCTGGTTGTCTGGCTGCGGCTGGATCCAGTTGAATTGAGCTTGTCACATTTGCTGAGAATAACAAAGAATGGGTAACGTTCGTTTCCACACACTTTCTGGGAATAATAAGGAAAGATCAAGGGTCATTCTTGTATGGTTACTGAGTGTAATTGAATCGTGTGTTGGGAAAAGTAGTTTAGAACAAACTGTGTGTCGCAAGACGACAATATCATTTGAAGCAACTATTCTAAACCACTTTTCGCCTATGAACCTCTTTGATAACAATTTTATTTTGGTGGCCCCCTATTGTCTTTCTGTGTTTAAATGTTAGTTTTATTGATACTTCCTTCAAAATTCTTACTTTTTCACACTTCACTAATGAAGGTTTGCAATAGCCACTATCTGAGAAAGCATGTTTCAGTGGCCAGAAATATATTGAATTATGTAAAGCATTAGAGAAAGAAACAGCTGTTTCTTGCAATGCATAAATACGCCTGCTACAAAATCTTTTCATGAATAATTAAAATACTACTGTGAATCCCCAATTTACTATTTTGCTTGTGTGGACCCCAAAAATCTTATGAGGACCCCAATGGGTCATATGGACGCCGGATGAGAATCGCTGATCTAAAACATCTGTCAATCAGGATTGACCATACATCTGCACTTGTATGCCCAAGTGTAGGCAAGTCTTTTTTTAGTGAGAGACAAGTCGTTAACTACACCAGCAAGTTTCTGCTCTATATTTGTCAAAAGGCAACGCAAAGTAAGATCCGATACAGCTTGGTACCAGTGACGTCGCTAGTGTTGCTCTCAGAATACAAAGAGCCACAACAAATACTGCAAGGCATCCATTTGGAGCCTCAACAGTTCTGCATTCCATTGCCCTGGATTGGCATCTTTTTTTATCGACCCCGAAAGAATGAAAGACAAAATTTATGTTGGCGACATTTGAACTCAGTGCACAGAGAGCCGGAACAAATATCGCGAGGCATTCCATACAACACTCTGTCGAGTCTGCCAAGTCGACATTATCGTCAGAAACAACAATAGCAAGCATGAAGACAGTAGAGTAGCCATGTGCGCTGCCGGGAAAGCCCTGCCAGTCCCACCTCCACCCCCACCCCACCCCACCCCACCCCACCCCCAGCTTATACAAGCTTATACATCAGGCCCAAAAGTGCCGCCCCCACAAAAGCATCGGCCGGGGCGGACCGCCCTACCCTTAGCTGTGCTACTTCATAAAGGTCTCTATATGCCGCGAGCAGTTATCATTGTTATGTACACGAAGTAGGTACGTGGTTAGCTAACAAATATGTTATAACAACAATAACACCAACAACACACCATTGTGAACAATATTAACCACCATTCAACAACCGTTCCATCACCACCACCAACAACAACAACAACATCAACAACAATACTAACACCCGCATTGATACCACCTACACCGCCAGTACTACAAATATGACTAAACCATCTTCAACTCCACTACTAACGCCATTATCAAAACCACCATCTTCACTACCAACAAAACTATCACCTCTACCATTCTCAGGAACACCAGCACCACCATCAGCGCCGCCAACGCCATCAACAACAACACCACTACCAGCAACAACACCAACTACTATTCACCTACAGCACCTCCAACAACAATAACAACAACTACGACGATAGCGACTACGTCGACAACAAAAATAACAACGACGACGAGCCAATTGACAGAAATAAGAGGTCTAAGTGCAGTAGCAATTCTTTAATGTCTTCAAAGAAATCCAATTTCCTCCCAGTCACAGCTAAATAAAGCTGTAGAAAAGACAGACAGACAAATACAGTGAATGTTTAAAGACATAGTAAAATAGAGTCAAGCATAAGGAAATAATGTATTTTTGATTTTGATTTATTATTTGCATTCTATTTGCTTGTCACTTTACAACGAGTGTTATTTTCTACTCCGGTGTCAGTGGCAGACTTCTTGTATTTCAAGATTTAAAGTACTTCGAAACTTTAGGTATTTCAAGACTTTTGGTTTTGACTTACTTCTAAGGCTTCCTTATACAATACCGTACTTCTCACAAGAATATTAGAGTAACCACTTCCGGTGTGGTGAATGTTTGGGGATTTACAAAAAGACATTTCCAGAATAGAGAATGTTGAGGTTATATGGTTGAAATGGATCTCACAAATCACGACAGGAGGGGAAAGAAAGAAAAAAGAACGCCGGAAGTTGTTTTTCTTCACATTTTTCCTTCATTTTCTTTTTTTTCCCTATAATTTTGGTTGAAATTTACTCTGAAAATGGACTAGTGGCTCATAGACTTTCCAAACTACAACTGTCTCTACATACTTTGGTGTAAAATAAATGTTTAATTTCAACCTTGAATGTTAGTCATAAATTATTTGCGTAGGTCAAAAAATGGTTTGATATTGGTGTTAGGTTAGGCTTCTTCGTCCGACAAGATAAGATTCGAAAGCTGACAAAGTACTGGTTGCTCTCCATTAGGTTTCTTTGTGAACCAACAGCGGTGGAAACAGCCAGTATCCTTACCCTCCGAACCACCTCTCTACTCTGTCTCATCGGAGTAGAGATTATTATCTGCAGAAAAGGCGAGGGAGTTAGGTTTTTTGGGGGTTTTCTTTTCTGTGATCCTTCCTCACTTTCGTCAAGCTAACGCTTTCGCCATTTTTTCTACCGGTCCCACAAAACATTTATCACTCCAGCGCGCCAGTGAAAGAGACTTTATATGGTCACTCGATCTGCTTGAAATAACTGCTAATTCTTCCTCAAATCACTCATTATCACCTCTAAAAAATAATGAAGGTCACATTGGGTAATGTAATATTTGATAATTTATAGAATTAAAAAGCGTGAAATCAAAATGGTTTGAAATTAGAACAAAAGCTGTCGTGTCTTTATGGAAACCTATGTTTCTAAATGACGGTGTTTACGTTACAGCTCAGCGATAATTGACTACACCTATGATCAAAAGCGTTCCATCCATGACCATCCCAAAATTTTTAATGGCACAGTCAGCGGAGGAACGGCAGCATCTATGGTCTGTTTCATTGGGAGGAAGAGAGAAAATTATCCTAAATTCAGAGATCTAGCCGAAGATGGAGTTAAGCCAAGAAATGGATTAATTATGGTGTAATATGTCATTCTTTATTTAAGGCGATTAAAACTTAGGAGAGACTGAAGGAGATTTACTCTTTTCTTGACACCAATTTTTTTTTTTTTTTTTTTTTGAAGTTTGGTCTTATCCCTCGCAATCTCTAGTTGTCGCATTGTTAAGCTGCGTGATATAAACATAGACATAATATTTTTTCCAAAAGATTTCAACTGAAAGATACGCACGCACGCGCGCGCACACACACATTCACACGCACACACACACACACACATACACACACACACACACACGTACAGAAACAGAGAGAGATTGATAATTAGATTGATAGATAGGTACGTATGTATATGTATGTATATATATATATATATATATATATATATATATATATATATATATATATATATATATATATATATATATATATGTGTGTGTGTGTATGTATATGTGTGTGTGTGTGTGTGTGTGTGTGTGTGTATGTTTATGTGTGTATATATATATCTGCTCTAGTTCTTTCCCTTTCTCTCTCCCCCTCTCTCTCTACTACTGGTTTCAGTCATTAGACAACGACTATGCTGGGACACCACGTTGATGAGTTATAGTCGATCAAATCGATCCCAGTATTTGTTTTAAAAACCAGTTATTCATTCTATGCTCTCTGTTTGGCTGATGTTACGTCTGCGTTAAACAAACATGTTACAGATGGAGATAAACGCAATCACAGATAAACACGCACACATACATACATTCATTCATACATACAAGCATACATACATGCCTGTCTTCTGCTAAAGCCTCGGGCCGATCAAGCCTTGCGACTGGATTTCGTAGGCGGAGACTGAAAGAA
>NC_142943.1:25711141-25733641 GCF_046866305.1 Octopus bimaculoides
AGATAGACAGATTCAGCATCTCCAACTGGATATTTTTAACACGCCATTTATAAGGATCTTTACACACAACCTATGAGTTTAAATTGAATTCTAAATTAATCAGCCATCGTAAAACAAGTAATAAATTCTTCGCTCTCATTCACTTTTCTCTGGAACCAATCCATTGCAGCTTTCGTTACAGATGTCGTCGTTGTTTTCACTCTCGGAAATTGCTACATCCTGTTCAGTGTCCACTATGTATTATGCTTGTCGCAATTTTTATTTACTCTAGCAATTGTTCCTTCAAATTCATGGTTGCTTCTATTAAATCTTGAAGTTAATATTCCCTTTAAAATTGGTAAAAAAAAAAAACAAAAAAAAAAACAACATAAAATGAAATCTTTCATTCCTTTTAAATGTTTGTCTATTTCTTTAAGTGTCACCATTCCCATTATGTCACGTTAAAATCTTTGACAACTTTTCTGGGCAAAAGTTTTACACGAAACGTTTTAATTTTCTCGTATCGCTTTCCTTTTTTTTTTTTATTTTCATACATTTATAAACTCGTTGTTTTTATGCATATATATTTTTTTTAAAGATGTTTATTGTAACATTTTCACTGTCAGTCTTTCTCAATATGTGTGTATTTCTTTAAGTGTCACTCTGTCATTATGTCACCTCTTTATTATGTTATTCCCATATTATGCACCGCCAGCGACAGCTAAATTAGTGACATTGATGTGCACCAATGTACATCCACAACAGACATTAAAAAAATTTAATAAAATAAAATAACGAAACTTATTCAGAATGCGTAAGGTGGGAAAACTAAGAACCTTGTTTATCGCGCAACCCTGAGTTCAGGTTTGTTTGTCTACATTTTCTTTTTTCCTTTCTCTTTTTCTTTCTTGCTCTGCATCGCTGTTATATAGTTGTTCGGTTTGAAAGATAACATTATGCAGAATCGCCAAGGTTGTTTTATATACTCTTTTACTTGTTTCAATCATTTGGTTGTGGCCATGCTGGAGCACCACTTTTAGTCAAGCAAATCGGCCCCAGGACTTATCTGTAAGCCTAGTACTTATTCTATCGGTCTCTTTTGCCGAACCGCTAAATTATGGGGACGTAAATACACCAGCATCGGTTGTCAAGCGATGTGGGGGGGACAAACACAGACACAGAAACACACACACACACACACACACACACACACACACACACACACACACATATATATATATATATATATATATATATATATATATATATATATATATACGACGGACTTCTTTCAGTTTCCGTCTACCAAATCCACTCACAAGGCTTCGGTCTTTGGTCAGCCCGAGTCTATAGTAGAAGACACTTGCCCAAGGTGCCATGCAGTGAGACTGAACCCGGAACCATGTGGTTCCTAAGTAAGTTACTCGAAGGCTTGCAGCAAGCATGGAACTACTAGTCACTGTTTTGTTGAAGTAATTGAGCTATTTAATTTTTAATTTAAGCAAACTAATTGCTTCAATAAAACTTTTTCACCGCTTTCATTCTGTTTTGAGTTTTCTTTAGTTGAAACAGTAGTGCCCAAGTTTAACATTCCCGGAGTACTTGTGGAATATCCCAGTGAAAGCCTCAATAAAATGTAAACACAATAGACCTGATTTGGGATAGCAAAGAGAAACTGTACAATTGTGGAAATCAGCTGCACAGCGGATGTTAACATAAAGATAAGAGAAATCTGCAGTTACTCTATCTAGATTACAAGTTCAGGCTTATACCTTTAGTTACGGGAGCACTGGGATATATAATACACTGCCTAAATAGCAATCTTGAGAAATTACGCTTCTCAAAACCAGAAAGAAGAAAGCTGATTCGAAGACTAAAGATCCAAGCCATTACTGAAACTGTAAAAATCTGTAAAACTTTCCAGAAGTTTATCATTTAAGTATATATGAGCATGTCTTGAGATGCAGGTATAAGCATGAAAATACATACATAAAACAAAACATACAAATCATCACATATACATACATACACACACGCATACACACACAAACAAACACACACAAACAAACACATCCATCCATCCATACATACATACATACATACATACATACATACATACATGCATCCATACATACCCTGTTGATGTTGAAATTCCAATGAAGGAGCCTTGGATCTAGGTTAGAAACCGGCTCTTTCTCTATTAGCAAGAAATTTTTAAATAAGACTGAATAATGATATACATACATACATACATACATACATACATACATACATACATATATACATACATACATGCATATATGCTGGTGTGAATAGTGAATATATCCCTTCGAAAATCAAAGTGAAGCTGTATAACTGCGGACCACTACTTCGAAACCTCCAGCTACTATACCTAGACAATTTTTATTTGTATAAATTCACATTTATACCTATAATAATTGGAGCACTTGCTTTTGTCAGTAAATGCCTCAGTGACAATTTGAATAAACTAAGGTTTTCAGAAAAAGAAATGAACCAGCTAGCTGTACATTACAAATACTAACTATAAGCGGAACAGTAAAAATATGTAAGATTTTTCTCAAATATAAAATATTAATTTCTTTTGTTATCTACATTCCAACGATGCAGCTTTGTATCTTTGTTAGAAATCATTTCTTTCCTTACATGAACATTTTAAATAATTAAAACTATAATAGAACATACATACATACATACATACATACATACATACGTAAGAACGTACGTATCTATTCATGTATCTTCATACTTACAGATGTGTACCTATATATGTATTGTCCGGACGATAGATGATAGATAAAAAAAATATTCTATAGACAGCCATAATATAATGGCTGTATTTGTATCGACTACTCATACAGCTAGAACAATGTTATTTTTCGTTCGAGTTAAAAGGCTAAATGCACCACTACCCATTTTATCGACTCCCGTTTTTCATAGTCGAACTCGAAGATATAAACTAGTCGATTAAATTATCACCCACAGAAGAAAAACCATGCATTGGAGTCAAAATAATTATCATGTCACTAATGCTGTTAATAATTATGACGGTGAAGGTAGGTAGATTGGGGGTGGTAGAAACGTTAGAACGAGGGACTAAAATGCCCAAGCGTATATAATCACATCCCTTTAGATTTGAAGTTTAAATCCTGTTGAGGTCAATTTTGCCTTTGATCTTTCCAAGTTCAATAACTGAAATAACAATGAAATACTGAGATCGATACAGTAGGCTGTTGCCTCCCAACACAGTTGTGTTTGTATTAGAAATAATTGTTATTTTTGTCACAGTGTGTGAAGTGCCGAATTAAAATATTTTGTATCTATTTTAAAATCCGGCAGTGCATTGACTTCTGGTGAAGTCAATACACTGCTGGACTATAACATCCTTAAGTCTACGTTATCTGTCAGTTTTCAAATGGTGGACAATGACGTGCCGGGTTAAAAAGTATTGCTTCTTGTTAATGTAAACAATCATTGTAGTGGTGAAGAAAGTGAAATGCCGAATTAAAATACATTGAATCTACGTTATAAATCGTTATTCTTATGGTGGAGACAGCGAACTGCCGGATTAGAAATATTTGTGTCTTTGCTATAAATCACTATTCTTCTGATGAAGGCAGTAGAGTACCGGATAAAATGTCATGCCTTTGTTATAAATCATTATTCCTGTGCTGAAAGCATTGAAGCGCAGGATTAAAATGACTTATATCGATGTTATAACTCATTAATCTTTATCCTTGTGGCAAAAACATTGAAATGCCAGATTAAAATATCTTGCAGTATTCAGTTGCATTGTTTTAAGATCTGAAAGGCGGCGAGCTGGCAGAAACGCTAGCTCGCCGGGCGAAATGCTTCGCGGTATTTCGTCTGCCTCTACGTTCTGAGTTCAAATTCCTAACCCTTTCGTTTTTTCGGGGTCGATAAATTAAGTACCAGTTGCATACTGGGACCTTGTGCCTAGAGTAGAAAAGATTATTTTAAGATCTGAGTTCAAATGACGCTGAATTCAACTTTGACTTTAATAATTCCATGGTCAATAAAATGAGTACCAATCAATACAGAGTCAATAAGATTGATTACTTCTCCCCTACCCCCAAAACACACACAAATGCGTGAGCTTCACAAACTAGAGATTAATTAATATTTTGTAAGATATTATCCTGCGATAAAAACTACTGCTGTTGCTGATGATGTTATCGTTATTGCTGCTGCAGCGGCAACGGTTGTTCTTCTTATAGTTGTTCTTCAATCCTAGGCTGGTCTTATTCCGAATAAAAAGTCACTTCAGTGTAATCTTAGAGCTTTCTTTTTCTTTTCTTTTTTTTTCTTTTGGCCAGACACTATCTCTAGGATTATATTATCTAATGCGTCTTTCTTTTTTAGAGATTGTAGTATGTGCTTTTGAGGGAGATTTGGTAGATATTTCCGGCATGTTGAGCGGCCAAATAAAGGCTTCCTCCTCATTGATTGTGCTAGGAACCTTGGAATGAGTGTTCTGCAGTATTGGTTTCATATTTTGGCACAAGGCCAGCAATACAGGGGGGTAAGTCGATTACTTCGGCCTCAGTAGTCAACTAATACTTATTCTATCGACCTCAAACGGATGACAGGCAAAGTCGACCTCGACGGAATTTGAACTCTGAGCATAAAACGGACGAAATGCCGCAAAGCACTTTGCCCGGCGCGCTAACGATTCTGCCAGCTCGCTGCCTTTAGTATTTTGCAGATTTACATTACATTCAAATCCCGCTGCGTCTGAATTTAATCATTCATCGAGAGAGTCTCATAAGATAAACAACAGACGGGGTCGATTTGATCGACTAAAACCTATCAAGGAGGTGCACCAGCATGGCCGTAATCTAATGACAGAAACCAATAAAATGATAGTTTCTGGTTAAGGTTCTAGAACAGCTATTTTGAGAAAAGGGAGTAAGTGGATACTATCGATCTCCGTACTTGACTGGTACTTTTATTTATCGACCCCGAAAAAACGAAAGGGTCGAGAAAAATAAGTACAAGACAATATACTAGGGCTGTACTTCAAATGTACATGAAAATGGTATGCCACGGCAGACTGTGTTCAGTTAGATGGAGCTAGGTAGGTTGCCGATGCAATGAAATTATATATTTGTAAAATATAATTTTAATTAAAAAAATTTTTCAGTTTGTATTTTTACATACAAACTGAAAATTTTAATATAAAATTCTTGATAATTATGCTAAATTTATTGAATAAACAGTCAGTTTTTAATAATTTGCTGCAGTCTAAATTATTTACAATTTCGCAAAAATATATAATTTTTAAATACATTTGTTCAATTTAAACACATCAAGTGCACCACATTATTTTTATTACTCTAAAGTATGCCACGAGTAAGAAAACAGATATGTTTATTTTGTGGTTAAGAAGCTTGTTTCCTAACCATGTGGTCTTGGGTTTAGTCCCAAGCGTGACACCTTGGGGAATTGTCTTTTACTATAGCCTGGGTTAACCAAAGCCTTGTAGTGGATTTGATAGATCGAAGCTAAATGAAGCCCGTCATGTATATGTGTGTGTGCGCGAGCACGTGCGCGCGCGCGTGTGTGTGTGTGTGTGCGCGTATGTCTTTGTGCCATACCACCACTTGATGACTGGTGTTGGTTTGTATACATCCCTGTAACTTAGCGGTTCGAGAAAAGAAACCGATAGTATAATTATCAGACTTTAGAAAAAACACGTACTGCGAACGATTTATTCGACTAAAACCCTTCAAGGTGGTGCTGCAGCATGGCCACAGTCCAATGACTAAAAGAAGTAAAAGATAACGGGAGACCACGGTACTTGGATGACAATAAGTTGTTCAATCTCAATAGCTGTTACTGTAATAATGTAATTCAGCTGCTTCAGACAAGCAAAATCCTAAGTAAATGGAAGGCGGCGAGCTGGCAGAAATGTTAGCACGCTGGGCGAAATGCTTAGTGGTATTTCCCCTGCCGCTACGTTCTGAGTTCAAATTCCGCCGAGGTCGACTTTGCCTTTCATCCTTTCGGGGTCGATTAGATAAGTACCACTTACGCACTGGGGTCGAAATAATCGACTTAATCCCTTTGTCTGTCCTTGCTTGTCCCCTCTGTGTGTAGTCCCTTGTGGGCAGTAAAGAAATGTTAGCACACCGGGCGAAATACTTAGTGGTATTTCGTTTGTCTTTACGTTCTGAGTCCAAATTCTGCTGAGGTCGACTTTACCTTTCATCCTTTCGAAGTCGATAAATTAAGTACCAGTCAAGAACTAGGGTCGATCTAATCGACTGGCCCCCCCTCCCCCAAAATTTCGGGCCTTGTGCCCAGAGTAGAAAAGAAAATCCTAAGTAAATGGATCTTTGTCGATTTCGACGATGATTATTTACTTGTTGAAGCAACGTATCTACCAACTTATTGAATTACAATGTAAATGGCTGAGTGTTTCAAAGTCAAGTGTATCCTTAACGAAATTCTCAGACAGAATCAGCGTAGACAGTGTGTAACGAGACTCGGCCTTTCAATAGTTTCTATCCAACCATGTGCATACAACAGATTTTCGGACATCACGCATTGGGATTGAAACCGTGCATTTTATGACAAGGAAAGCGAACTTCTTAACTACCTGGCCATGCTGCAACCCTTCATGTTTCAGATGTAACGGTGGGGGGGGGGACAAAATAAATAAATAAATAAACAGAAAAGAAAGAAAGAAAGAAAGGCAGATAAGAGAGATTGAAGGATAGAAAAAAAGAAAAAAAGGATAAATTAAAAAACGAAAGAGGGAGAAATGATGAAAAATGATGAAAATGGTTTTCTATTTTCAGAAACATTTTTTGCCATTTTCGTTCCTCCGTTCTTTATTTCTTCCTTTCAAAATATATTTCTTTCTTTCTTTCTTTCTTTATTTTATCTCACTCTGTCTTTTCGACTTTTTCTGTGCTTTGTTTTCATTTCTCTTTAATGTATTTCGTATTCTTTCCTTTCTACCTTTATCCCTTCCTTTCTTAATGTTTTCTGTAATTTCTTTGTCTTTCATTACATGTCTTTTTTTTCACTCTCTAAAGGTTGTTGTATAACATTTTCATTTTCTTTCATTAAATTTTTTTCATCAAAATTAGCAAAATTTCAATCTTTAAAGGTTCCAAAGCTTTTTATCATTAATTTCTCAAAAATAAAAACAAAAATTAAATAAATAAAAGGGATTTTCGTAATTAACATTCAAAACTACATCTGTACAGAAAATTAAAAACAAAAAAAAATCCAGCACAGTGAATCAAACGGAAATGATCGTTTTCTCCTTAAGGTCAGTGTTTACCCCCACTTGTTATTTTATAGGGTTTAGTGGAATAAGACGCTGGCTTATCTGTAGCACTTTCTGCAAGAAAGCATGTTGTCTAAGCACAAGTATGGCTGTGTGATTAAAAAACCTGCTATGCAACCACGTGGTGTCGCGTTCATTTCCACTGAGCGGCACCTTTCGCGGCACCTTTCGCTAGTGTCTTTTACGATAGTTCTGGGCCAACCAATGAATGTCCTGTGAGTGAATTTGGTAGACGGGAACTGTGTGGAAGCCTATCGTACATGTGTGTGTGTGTGTGTGTGTGTGTGTGTGTGTGTGTGTGTGTGTGTGTGTGTGTGTGTGTGGTCTGTAAGTGTGCGTGTTAGGATAAAAACCAGTCAAAAAAAAAAGAGGTGGTTGTTGGGATCGGTTTGTTTGACTAAACTAGTGGTTCTCAACCCCTGAGGGTTCATATAAGGGGGTCCATGCAACAAAATAGTAAACTGCAGATCCACAATAGTATTTTAAGGGCTCCTGAAAAAATTTTGCTTTAGATGTATGTATTGGTATGTATTACAAGAAACAGCTTCGGTTTTCTTTCTCCAACATTTTACGCAGTTCAACCAAGTTAATGTGTGAAAAACAAAATAAGAATTTCGTAAATGATTTCTATAAAACTAGTTTTTAACCATCGAATGGCAATGGAGGTCCACCATAGTAAAATAGTAATCAAAGGGGTCCATAGATAAAATATGGTTAAGAAACCCTGGACTAAAACCCTTGATAACAGTGCCCCAGTATGGCCACCATCCAATGACTAACACGTTAAAGTTATATCTTCCGACAGTTAAATAGAAACAGTAATGGCGAGATCCATTTATTCTTTCATTCTCTCCTTATTTCTTGTTTTCCTTCTTTTCTTTTCTATGAATTTCTTTCTCTTATCCGTTCTTCTTCGTCGTCGTGTCTTTTTTATTTCCTTTGTTCCATCACCATCATCATCATCATCATCATCATTCTCCCTATTGCCTCCCCCACACTAACTGTTCTTCTTATTTGTTCTCCCCTCTTTCTCTCACTTCCCCTTCCAATCGAAACTTTACCCTCGCTCTCTCTCTTCCCTCTCTTTCACTTCTCCCTTCTGACAGAAACCAGACATTGTTGTCATTTCAATTATTTTCCTGCTTTTCATTTACAAACTTCACTGCTGTAAAGAGGAAGGAAAGGGGGAGATTAGGTGACGACACACGGACATTAGACACGCTAAGATGTATATCGACAGAAAATCAGACAGACGGACAAACACATAGAGACACAGACATACAGAGCGATGGACAGAGAGACAGGCAGAAACACAGAGAGAGAGAGAGAGAGAGAGAGAGAGAGAGAGAGAGAGAGAGAGACAGAGACAGAAACAGACAGACAGACAGACAGATAGACAGACAGACAGACAGACAGATAGACAGACGGACAGACGGACAGACAGACAGACAGACAGACATGCAGGCAGACAGATAGATAGATAGATAGATAGATAGATAGATAGATAGATAGACAGACAGACAGGTAGACAAACAAATAGACAGACAGACAGACAGATAAAGAGATAGATAGATGAATTCTTTCTTTTATTCTTTTATTTGTTTCAGTCATTTGACTGCGGCCATGCTGGAGCACCGTCTTTAGTCGAGCAAATTGTCCCCAGGACTTATTCTTTGTAAGCCTAGTACTTATTCTATCAGCCTCTCTTGCCGAACCGCTATGTTACGGGGATGTAAACACACCAGCATCAGATGTCAAGCGATGTGGGGGGGGGGGACAAACACACACACACACACACACACACACACACACACACACACACACACACACACACACACACACACACACATATATATATATATATATATATATACGACGGGCTTCTTTCAGTTTCCGTCTACCAAATCCACTCACAAGGCTATGATCGGCCCGAGGCTATAGTAGAAGACACTTGCCCAGGGTGCCACGCAGTGGGACTGAGCCCGAAAACACGTGGTTGGTAAGCAAGCTACTTACCCCACAGACACTCCTGCGCCTATATACATACATACATATATATATATATATATATATATATATATATATATATATATATATATATATATATATATATATATATAAAATATACAAGAATAAGGGCAGGGAATCGTCAATTAATAATAGAATTAATAATTAACAATTTTGCCAAGTAGTTCAGTATGAAAAAACCTTTATCGGTAAAACTATTTATCATCGTAAATATACAGGGATTAGCAATTGAGTTGCTTCTCCAACATACTGAAAATTTAGAAACAGCAGTCAAAGAACTACTGATTCTAAACTACAAATTTTTCTCTAAAACGGATGGCGATATTTATGGCACACATAGAACAAAAAACCGGAGGGAAAAGCGTAAACAAAACAAGTCTTTAGTTAATTGGATACGAATCGTTTCATGGTTAAGTGAATGAAAATTTCACTATTCCAATCTTCAGCCCAAATATTCGTATCCAATTAACTAAAGACTTGTTTTGTTTACGCTTTTCCCTCCGGTTTTTTTGTTCTATGTGTGCCATAAATATCGCCATCCGTTTTAGAGAAAAATTTGTAGTTTAGAATCAGTAGTTCTTTGACTGCTGTTTCTAAATTTTCAGTATGTTGGAGAAGCAACTCAATTGCTAATCCCTGTATATTTACGATGATATATATATATATATATATATATAATATATATATATATATATATAGAAAGAGAGAGAGAGAGAGAGAGGGGGGGGGGAGAATCTGAATAGTGAGTGCAGCGTGGCAATGAAATAAGGTTTTGATTAAAACGGTCAACAGATGGTGGGAAGACATGGCTGAAATTTTGTGTCAATGAAGTAAACATACATGTTGCTTTTGTTATCGTTGAGATTGTTGCTGTTGTTGTTGTTGTTGCCGTCTTGAATATTGTAGCGGTTTGAAGGTGCTCAACCGAAACGCATCAGTCGGACTGATTACCCATCAGACGTGTCAATCTGTCTAACTCACCGACAAACTGATATGTTGACCATAATTACCACCACCACCACCATCACCACCACCACCACCACCACCACCATCATTGCTCTTCTCCTCTTCCTCTTCCTCCCCCTCTTCCTCCTCCCTTCTCCTCCACCTCTACATCCTCATCGTCATCATCACCATCATCGTTCTCCTCCTCCTCCCCCTTCTCTCCCCGTCGTCGTCGTCATCATCATTATCATCATCATCATCATCATTATCATCATCATCATCATCGAGTGGTACCAAGAGAGCCTCTTTAGAGCTTGCTCGACCTGCTTGAAATGTCAACATAACTAAGTTGAAATGGTCAACGTAAGCAAGATATACAAAAGACGTAAACAAAAGAAAAGAAAAACGAAAGCAAAAAGAAAAGGAAAACCTGGTGGCCACCATTAAAATGGATTTTGAATATGCTTCCACTCGATTGAGACTAACCTGGAACAAAAACCACAACAAAAGCGATCACCTCCATTATCATCATCATCGTCATTGTCTACCTGTCTGCCTATCTTTCAGTATGCCTGTGTGTCTGCATGTCTGTCTGTCTATTTATTTATCTACCTACCAACCTATCTACCTACATACATACATGCATACATACATACATATATACATACAAAAGCGATCACCTCCATCACCATCATCATCACCATCGTCATTGTCGTCAACACCATCATCATCATCATTGCCATCATCATCATCATTGCCATCATCATCATCATCATCATCGTCATCATCATCATCATCATGATCATCATCATCATTGTCATCATCATCATCGCCATCATCACCACCACCACCACCACCACCACCACCATCGCCAGCAACATTATCATTTTCATCATTGTCATCATTATCAACATCATCATCGTCATCGTCATCACTTTGGCAGCAACACGTACCTGGTCGAGCGACTGTGCAGACATTACCTCTTTGATTTTGTGTCACCCACACATCGTGAGGATCTTTTTTGTTTTAGAGTTTTTCTGTCTCGTTCTCATAAACAAAAACTTTAAACTAAAAACAAAACAAAAATCCTCCTCACTTGAATTACAAACGACACAGTTTATGGCAGCTTCCTGCGGATTCTATAAATACATTGGAGATGTATTTATCTCCAACCACGCACAAAAAAACCCCCCACACATCTTAATAATGCACGAGGACAATATAATAGAAGTTATTCTAAAAATGAGCAAATAAATAAATAAACAAACACATTAGCACTCATTGTCCATTCAAGCAAATTTAAAATTGGATTTCTACTCACCTCCCGTGAAGTCACGTCCATTGAACTAAGTCCATCTTAACAGTGCTTCAGTCACACCAAAGCTTCTCTATAAATGGAAAACGCTGTCTAATCACCCATAAATACTCACATATATTGGTTTCAAATTTTGGCTCAAGGCCAGAAGTTTCTGGGGAGGGGGTAAGTCGATTACATTGACCCAATGTTCAGCTGGTACTTATGTTATCGACCACGAAAGAGAATGAAAGGCAAAGTCGACTGCGGCAAAATTTGAACTCAGAACGTAAAGACGGATGAAATGCTGCTATGCATTTCGCCCGGCGTGCTAACGATTCTGCCAGCTCACCGCCTTAATAATCAGATACATTAACAATTCACTACAGCTATACAGAACAATACAAGAGTGATGTCCTAAAACGCTACCACTCCTTCCGAAACTGCTGTAAGAGAAGCGGGCCGCATGAGATGTGGATCATCATTGGGCGGGCCGCACTACTAAAAAAATTAAGGTAACTTTTTGTGAGGTGTGCTTTTCAAAAAGTCTTGAGGCCTGCCGGTTGCCCATGTCTGTGCTATACTGTTACTTGATAGAAACCAAATCTCCCTTAAATCACATGCTACATTACATACTAAATCGCAATCTATATATCATACTTAAGGCATGTATACTATTGAAAGCTTGTTAAACTGCGTATTCGTTTCGAGAAAGAATTTTTTACAGACGTATAATGTTAAAAAATACAGAAATATATCTGCAGCGAACGAGAATAGTCTAGCAGTGGCAGTAGTACTTCTAAATACGTGTTTCTGCTTCCTTGAGGTTCGTCAGTAGCAAGTATCCAATAATACCGCATGCTTAACGAAAATCAGCCTCAGATATAGTTAAAGAGTATTGAAAAATCACTGATGAGGCATTTAGCCGGTAGACTGAATACAAATTCGTTATTAGAGATGCAAGCAGCACTAATTGAAATAAGCAATCTGCATATCATACATAACGCAAATATATTGCTGAAAGCCAGCTAAACTGCAGCATCTGTCGCAAGGAAGCGTCTCTTATAGACATATATGTGTATGCTAAATATATTCTATTACTATAGTAGTTACTTAGTTATTTATATTCAGAGTGTATGACCAGTACCGTCAGCCCTTTCCTATATTATTATCTATTAATATTTCCCCAAACAAAATCAGATTATACGTCACTTCATTTTCATATAGAAAATCACACGATAAATTTATTTCTATTTCTTTACATTCTATTCTTAAAGTTAAACTTTCAAGTAATTGTGTCAATTCTTTGCTTCATTCGAAATTTTGTGTAAAAATTGAATTATATGAATAACTTTTAAAAAAAGATTTTGTTGTTGTTTTTCCCCAGAAATAACAATGTTAGTTACCTTTTCTTCCAAACAGTAATCAGCTATGCGTGCTTATTTCTATTTCAATTTTACTACTATGTAGATCTCTCCAAATATATTTGGCGATTGTTTTCATTTTTTAACATTTTTCTCCCCCACTACTTTGCATTGTCCACAAATCTTACTTTCTTATCAATATATTATATATTATATATTTATATATTTATTTATATAATATACTATATATTTAATATTCTAAAAAATTATATTTTCGATGCTTGGATAACTTAGAAACAGATATATTTCACGTCTGTAAGTTGCTTCGCACACACACACACAGACACACACACACACACACACACACACACACACACACACACACACACACACACACACACACACATACAAGCATATATATGATACATTAATGCGTTACTGCTTGTGAATATCTGTCTAAAACGATCGGTCGAGTTGTGTCCCCACATCACAAAAAGTAACGTAATCGTTTCACAAACAGTAAAAAATTAAATAAGTATCCGACAAAATTACAAAATTACAGATTGCGATTCGCATGATCCATTAAAACCCTTCAAGGTGGAACTTCAGATTGGCCTCAGCTTTATGTGCAAAATCGCTAAAGAATAAAACGATGTATGTATGTATGTATGTATGTATGTGTGTGTGTGCGCGTGCGCGTGTGCGCGTGTATGTGCATGCGTGCGTGCATGTGTATATGTTTGTGTGTGTGCGCACGCGTATGTATTCTTAATACACACACTCACACGAAGGCATGTGACTTAGTGGTCAGGGTATTCGGCTCGCGATCGTAGAGCCGCGAGTTCGATTCCCGGCGGCGCGTTGTGTCCTTGAGCAAGACACTTCATTTCATGGTGTTCCAGTCCAATCAGCTGGCAAAAATGAATAGTATTTGTATTTCAAGGGGCCAACCTTATCACACACTGAGTCACGCTGAATCTCCTTCAGAAATATGTAAAGGGGTACGCGTGTCTGTGGAGTGTTCAGCCACTTGCACGTTAATCTCACGAGCAAGCTGTTCTGTTGATCGTATCATCTGGGACCCTCGTCGTCGTAACCGACGGAGTGCGCCAATATACACACACTCATACACAATATTCTATAAAATGTTTTACCTGACAATGTTTTACCTAATATTGGATGTTATGACGACAAAAACAATGTTTCTACAACAGGTTTGTGGACAGAAAATGAGAGAACAGTACATTTCGATTCTTACTGGTGTAGCTACCAGAAACTTGTACTACTTTTAATTAGCCACAAACACACTGCTTATAAAACCACAAATCTTAAGGGTTGAATGAATTTGAGTAATTTAACATTTTCTTGGCAGCGAGGTCGAACATAAAATTATTACTATGTCAACAATGTTTCGTTTCATTGCCACAATGTGCGGTCGACATAATTGATTACAGTCGTCGTAACACAGTTTTGGCTAAAAAAAATACAATTGTAGGCATGTTTTATAGTACATTACAGCAATGAAACGGAACAGTTAAAACGTCAGTAGTTTAATGTTTGATACCGACATACATACATGTATATATAATATAAATAATATATAGATATATGTATATATACATACATATATGTACATACCTGCATATATATGTATATATACATGCATATATGGGTACAGGTCATAAAAAAACGTAGGCAAAATGAGAAACGGGAACATAAAAAACAAAAGCATAGAAAATGAACTTTTTTCGAACAATGAAAGAAACAAACAGAGAAACGAGACAGGCAACATAAAGAACATACCCTTCATCAGTTGTCCCCTGTTTTATCTACTCCGCGTTTCGAATATTATTTATATTATTTACGATCGAACGTCACACATCCATTTCCAAGTTATGTGTGTGTGTGTGTGTGTGTGTGTGTGTGTGTGTGTGTGTGTGTGTGTGTGTGTGTGTGTGTGCGTAAATGTTGAACAATGAAAATGAGTGCTCAACACTGCATTGATGGATAAAGATTTTTTATTTGTGTATTAAGGCTACCATTGGTTTCATAGTAATACCTTTCATCTTAATACCTTGACAATTCTTCAAGCCGATCACATGGAAAGATAGGTGCTCGTATCCATATGTATGTATGTACATATATATATATATATATATATATATATATATATATATATATATATATATATATATATATATATATATATATATATACTAGCAGAGATACCCGGCGTTGCCCGTGTTACATGCAATTGAAAAATGAGACTTTTCTGTTATATTTTCTGTAAAGAACTGGAATACATATGATTCGAATTTCATCAAAATTGCACATGAGGGTTCTTTCCCTCTTTACACACCCTAAAAAGTTCTAATCATGAGACATGTATCCCATACTATTGATCTTTATGCGCATATTCCAAAATTTCAGTCTTCTGGAACCTGTAAAAAAGATTTTGCTCCTGCAAAATGGAGCTCATGGTGGGAATGAAGGCTCCTATTGGGGGTGGGGGTGTTAATGTCAACCAGAGAAGTTGAATTGTTGGGAATGTTTTTAACTTGGGTCTTATAGTATGCCTGTATATATGTGAGAGTATAGTCTCACTTTAATAGTTTCAGTATGAAATTGAAAATATTAAAGTGAAAATATTTGAAATTACAGTAGCGACATGTTATTGTTTCACTTTTGACAGGTAATACTGAAATAGTGGAATAGTTTCAGTGTTAGAGTGAAAGTATCTGACATTACAGTAGAGTGATGTTATTGTTTCACTTTTGACACGTAATACTGAAATAGTGGATGAGATATGATATTGCTGTGGGCTCGAACTATGCAGGAAGTTAAAAATGGAGCTCATGGAGCTGAAAAATGTGGGAATTAAAGCCCCTATTGGTGATAGGTGTATTAATGTCAACCAGAGAAGTTTAATTGTTGGGAATCTTTTTAACTTGTGTGTAATATGTATTGTTTGAATTTCTTTGAAATAGGAAATATATGTATGTTCACTGGGTTTGTAAAAGAGAGCAAAGCTACAGGAAAGCAAAAGACGAATGATCACGATAATCAGTCAGCTACCGTAACCTAGTCGTTACTACTCCCCAATGTAGGATTCCTCACCATACAGGTGACAGGCACAGCTTTAAGATGCATTATGGATCTATAGCAATTGGAAGGGCATGACCCAATTGAAACAACAATGTGTGACGTTTGGAGTAAAGGGAAATGAAAGTGTCGCCTCTGGAGTTTGCAAATGACCACTATACCAATAGGTAACTGTGCAGAAAAAAATTGCAATCAATAAATGTCTTAGAACAACCAGTCACTCATCTGGGAAGGCCTTGAAATCAATGTTACCAACTGGGGACTATATATGTCGCAGTGATAATAAAAAGACTCAAAGGAGGTCTGCAACGAAATAATTTTACTCAACACTTTGCAAGTGAATCAGTGGAGGCAAAGATGAGTCTCATTTACTTGACAATTTATGCACCACATTGCAGAAATCACAATGTAAGTATATCTGAAAGGATAGTCTTACACTGTTGTACCATTGAATTACAAATAATGCTCATCTGTTATGTTCGGGTGACCCTATAGCTACCAATGGTACAACTGTATTCGTCTTTGCTTAGGAAAAATGACTAAATTGTGGGTGTGAAGTCCCCATGAAGGGGTCTTTGTAACTTCTAAGAAGAAACATTTTTAGAAATATTACTTTATTTGTGTGTAATATGTATGGTTAAAATTTCATCAACATCAAAAATATATGAATTTTCATGGGGGTTATGGCCATTATGCATAGAATATAATTTCCAAATTTCTTAAAGATCCATCCAATACTTTTGACGTAGTTTTGGATAAGAAAACAAATGACTAATGTGTGTGTTTGCGTGCATATGTATGTGTGTGTATGGGTGTATATATGTATAGATATCTGTATGCATTTATATATGTGTACATATTAGATGTACACCTATATATATACATCTACACATATGTATACATATACATGTATGCATATAGATCTATATCTATATCTATATATGTATATATATATATATATATATACATGTATATATATATGTATATATATATATATATATATGTGTATATATATATATATATATATATGTGTATATATATGTGTGTATATATATATATAGATATACACCATTTAAGTGAAAGTATCTGTCATTACAGTATCGAAATGTGATTGTTTCAGTTAGTGGAATAGTTTCATTTTTAAAGTGAAAGTATTTGACATGAGTGTTTTTGTTTCACTTTTGACACGTAATACTTAAATAGTAGAGGAGATATGATGTTGCTGTGGGCTCGAACTATGCAAGAAGTAAAAAAATTTTTTTGACTAAAACACAACCGGAACCCTAAGTAAGGCATGTGTAAAATTTGAATGAAATTGGTGTAGTTCTCGAGTTTTAGGGAAGTACACACACACACACACACAGATAGACACACATTCTCATATTTATATATATAGATATATAGTGATATGTAAAGGTAAGATCCAAAAATCAAAGTGTAGGTACTTAGTAAGCTTCAAGCATTCCGTAGAAGGTATAAAAAAAAAACAACTTTAGCGGTTTATTGACGTAGAAGGTTGTAAATTTTCCCATATCGGAGTTCGATAAGCTAAAAAATGTTATTTTATAGCTCATGGTTAGCAACTGGGGTTGTTGTGTATGTGAATAAAAATTCAAGTTTAGGGAATGGAGTAGATAAAAATCCAGGCTACATATGTTTCCTAGAACCTTGGAAGTAGTAACTACTCAAGCAACGTAGTAGATACTCGTACGGTTACAAAGCTAATTTTAGCTATTTTCTCCTTCGATCGAAAAACAAAACGAACGGCCCTAATCGATTTTCGAAACTTACTAAGTTGTCATCAGAGGTATCTACAGCAATTTGGCAAAACCTGGAGAATTTAGCAGTTAATCTGCTTATATACTCAAAAATTCTAATAGTTACAGAGAACCGGGGCTATAATTTGCATACCATGTGATCCCTTTAATTGATATCAGCGGCCTAACAATAGGATCTCAGTTCACACAGTATGAAAGTAAGATATTTGTGATCCTATGCAGTTGATATATAAACAGGACGAGTTAAACTATTTCTCCGAAGACTGAAACAATCAATAATAAACAGCCTTAATCGATTTTCGAAATTTGTATGTATATTCTCTTTCGCTTTTTAATTTGGGGGCAAATTTTGACTGGCCACTTACTTAGTACCAAGGTTGTGAAGGAAAGTATCTTGTTTTAACCATCATCCTTTAAATCTTAAGATCCTACAGATTTTTATAGTCCCAGATATCGTGATTATGTATGTATTGTACGTAAGTATGTATGTGTGTGTGTGTGTGTGTGTGTGTGTGTGTGTGTGCGTGCGTGCACATGTGTGTGTATGCGTGTGTATGTGTCTGTGTGTGTGTCTGTGTGTGCATGTATTAAACCAAGGGAGTAAAACTTTAATCATATTCAAAGTTAAATAACTCAAGAAATACCGAACAGAATTGTCCGAAAAGTTGCACAAATATTTGCTAGAGCTTTCTTTCTCACGTTTCCCAGCTTTTACACGGTCTTTCACGGTATGTATGTATGCATGTATGTTTGTATGTATGTATGTATGTATGTATTGATTTGTGTGTGTGTGTGTGTGTGTATGTGTGTGTGTGTGTGTGTGTGTGTGTGTGTGCAGTATAGTATAGTATAGTGTGGTATAATATAGTATAATATAGCATAGTATTGTTAATCAGCAGAAATTGCAGACTGACTCAAAGGCCATCCCTGTGTATTATTACTACTACATAATTTAGATCAGTTGCGACTATGCAATAGCGCGAGAAAAATGATTCAGAATTTTATGTTGCATGCTAAGAAGATTGGGTCCATCAAAGGAGAGGATGCCAAATTATATTTAGAATTCCACACATATCAACAGACATGTCGTTTCGATTTAGAAGACTTCAATTTCCAGAACAGCTAGGTTTTGCCATGTTGATCAATATATCCCATTGGCAAACATTGACAGTCGCTGTTCTGCATCATGAAAAATATTCCTTTGCTAATGGCAAATTTTATGAGGACGCTCAAGTGTTGGATGCCCGTTTAATCACTTTGTATATGCCCTTGCTTATACTGAAAATGTTGAGTATTCTGAGGTGTTACAGCAAAATTTTTAGAACTGACGAGGCTATGATGACTACACATCTAATTTCACATGAAATGATATTAATAGCTCTATTATTTCATGTACTGTAGTTCAAGTATTTTGATGAACAGGTTTCCTCTGAATACTCTGGTTTCCAGAGATTATAAAAAATAGTTTATTCCGATTGAGAGTTCATTTCCCTACATCCAGCTTTCTACTCATTTTTCAAAAAATTTCAAGAATAAAAAAAAATAGCATAGTTTCGAACAAATTTAAAATGTTTTCACATTTACTTGATACAGTTTTATTTCTTTACTTATATATATATATGCATATATATATATATATATATATATATATATATATATATATATATATATATATATATATATATTTCCCCTCTCTCTCACTCTCTTTCTCTTCCTCTCTTTCTCCCCCCCCCCATACCCCTCTTCCCTCTCTCTCACTCTCTTTCTCTTCCTCTCTTTCTCTTCCTCTCTTTCTCTTCCTCTCTTTCTCCCCCCATACCCACCTACCTCTCTTTCTCCCCCCCATACCCACCTTCCCCTCTTTCTCCCCCCCCCATACCCACCTTCCCCCTCTCTCAATCCACCTTCCCTCTCTTATACCCACCCTCTCTCCTCTCTTCCTCTCCCTCCCATACCCATCTTCCCCCTCTCTTACATCCACGTTCCCCTTCTCCCTCCTCGTCAACACCCCCTCATAAGCTCATCCCACCACACCCCAACACACTCCTACTCTACCTTCCCACTCCACCCCATCCAATTCCTTACACCCACCACCCACCCCTACCCACATACCCCACCCTACCCACAGACCCCTACCTCTACCCCACCCTCAGCCTAACCCACACTCCACCCATGCCTTCCCCACCTCCCAACACCCTCACATCACACCACACCAATACCCTCGCATCACACCACGCACACACTACAACTGACCAACTACTTTCTCCCTTTCTCCCTTCCGCATTTTCACACTACATACGTCAAGATCACCAGCATTCTACCTCCCACACACAGCCCCTCGTTCCCGATCACCGTTTGTTATCTCCCCCTTTCTTAGCTCTCCTGAAATAAGAATTTCTAACTTCCGGTCAGCCATTGTTATGATCGGCCATTATTATGATTGACCGTTGACTGAACACTATTCAATTTTTTTTCTCCGTGTTTTTCTCCTTGTCTCCGTATTCTTTCTGTTGAAGAGCGTAGCTCGAAACGTCAAAGACTTTCCGTATTCCCGAGCGTCATACTAATATATACTTTTGTTATTTACACCACCTGTCCTCGTCTGTTGTTATTATTTGTATATTCTCCCATATATATATATATATATATATATATATATATATGGAGAGCTCTTCATTGGGCCTTGGGCATAACAATCACATCTCGTGCTTTGAGTACATATTAAATTTTATTAAACTTAACAATATCTTTCAAGCAATGAACAATTTCATCAAAACAATATAATTTGTCGAATTGGAATTTATTGCAAAGCTGCATAATAAGCAACATTTTTTGTCTTCTCATTCGGGAGTTAGTACAATTTTTTTTCTAACTTCTTTCTTTCTCTCTCTCTGTCTCTCTCTCTCTCTCTCTCTCTCTCTCTCTATCTATCTCTCTCTCTCTCTCTCTCTCTCTCTCTCTATCTATCTCTCTCTCTCTCTCTCTCTCTCTCTCTGTTGATTGTTTTCAACCACCACCATTACCAGTACCACCACCATCGCCACCACAATTGCGATACACAGCCAGTCAGACTTCTGACGTCACCATCATCAATACTTTTGATTTCGCCGCCTTCCCCTCCACCACCATCACCACTATCTTTCATATCGCTTACTCTCACCATCATTGCTGACCACCATCATTGCTGACCACCACCACCATCATCACTCCGTCTCTACCACAACTACAGCTCATACTATTACTATCACCCCATTACCATCACAGAAAGGCTAAATGTATGTGTTCGTTCAGCATGTTGTTCAGTATGTTCAGCAAAGACTCAAAAACTAGTCTCTGGATGCAAGCTTAGCTGGGTGGAGGTGCTTGTCTCCTCCTTGTAAACATAAGGACACAGGAATCGGTGCTGCTTCCTAGGGCTAAATAGCAGTAGTATTATTCCCTTCATAGGACTGTCACATTAAGTTGACTGCATACAACTACTATGCATATATATATATATAACACATAATGTACGTGCATGCGTAAGTACGTACGTATGTATGTATACTGAAAGAGTGGAGTTTAAAAGTCAGTTCTGTTCTACTTGGAGCATCTGAAGCCAATATAGACACGTTAATTCCCAATCGTGATAGTGAACAAAATGTAAATGTGTCTGTATGATCCGAAAAATCAGAATTTCCAGGAAATGATGTCATACTTCTTCTCTAAACCTTAAGAAATTCAAGAGCCAGTGATCAGCATAGAAAGTCATGGTAACTGTTCATTTTCTGGAACGTGGCTATACCGTGGTAGGGTGGAACACTAAAAACGCTTAGAGAAATCATTAAGAGGAAGAAACTGAACAATAATCTGAAAACGATCATTTGCCCTGACAAAACGTGACGGCACATCTTTGGTGACAAATCTGGCGCTCTCCGACTGGCTACGGGGGTCCATCAGAGTAAAACGACAATCATAGGTGTCCATAAGCTAAAAAATGGGTGATAAGCCCTCGTGTAGACCTTATACGAAGAGGAACTGTCACTCAAACAAGACATGCATTTTGAACGAACAACGCCTGGAAATATAAAAGTTTGACCATTGTTGCACTACTTTCGGGTCAGCCCGCGAATATATAAATTGTGAGTGTGTGTTAATGCTTATATATACATGTGTGTGTGTGTGTGTGTGTGTGTGTGTGTGTATTGTCCACAGATTAGATCTAGAGATTCTCCGTACAGACGACACTTAGTAGTACTCAATAGATTCAAACTTAGACTCCGATGCCTTTAGAGGGGATCGATTCTGTAATGGTTGTCATATCCAAACTATTATATTTAACATATTTTATATATTTAATATATTTAATGTATCTAATTTTTTTCCGCATAATTGCCTCTCTCTCTCTATATATATATGTGTGTGTGTGTGTGTGTGTGTGTGTGTGTGTGTGTGTGTGTGTGTGTGTGTGTGTGTGTGTGTTTCATTTTTGTATTTGATTTGCAAGATTCTTTATGTGAATTCGTGTGTTGAAGGATATTTTTTTATGTCTGGGGAGAGTCATTCTGTTTTAATGCCTTATTAATTAGCACACTCACCGGTTCGATTTACACTCATTTATTTATTTTTGCCAAAATTTTCGTTGCTTCTTGCAACCTCTTCAAGAGTCGTTGAAGAAAGAGGTTGCAAGAA
>NC_142943.1:25738641-25826141 GCF_046866305.1 Octopus bimaculoides
CACACACACACACACACACACACACACACACACACACACACACACATATATATATATATATATATATATATATATATATATATATACAGTCTCACTGCGTAGCACCTTGGGCAAGAGTCTTCAGCTATAGCTTTGGGCCGACCAAAACCGCGTGAGTGGATTTGGTAGACAGAAACTGAAAGAAGCGTGTCATGTGTGTGTGTATATATATATATATATATAGTTGTGTTTCTGTGTTTGTTCCCCCACCATCGCTTGACAATCGATGCTGCTGTGTCTACGTCCCCCGTAACTTGACGGTTCAGCAAATGAGAACCAATAGAATAAGTACTAGGCTTACAAAGAATAAGTTCTGGGGTTGATTTGTTCGACTAAAGGCGGTGCTCCAACATGGCCACAGTCAAATGACTGAAACAAATAAAGAGAGTAAAGAGAGTGTGTATATATATATAAGCAACAAGGATATCCAGAGGTACTGCAGTACGATCGTTTCAAGCAACTCCATTTAATTGAACTATGCAATCATTACATCGATTTAAATGCAGAGCAATCCTCAGCTGCATAAAGACAGAATTTAATTAAATTAAAACAGATGGACATAGTATAATTTTACCTAAAATCTCCAAGAAGGTAAAGAGATAGACAGAGAACATGCTGTCTTCACTTCAGCTTAGAAGCTCCTAAGGTATCAGGAAGAAAGACTTGTCACTGTTTTATGGGGTCAGTTTTAATTTATAGACTAGATTATCAAATCTTCGTATATCTAAGGCCAAAAGAGCAAGGAGCAATGCCTGTTAGGTCTTTAATCATCTTATTTTAAAATTGTATGGATAATACCGTACTAAATTCTGGTGCCTCAATTTAAGTACCATATTCATCTGAATCTATCTATCTATCTATCTATCTATATATATATATATATATATATATATATATATATATATATATATATGCATTTTTTCAGTTTCGTTCAACCAAATCGACTCACAAGGCATTGGACGGTTCGGGGCTATAGTAGAAGACATTTGCCCGAGGTTCCACGTAGTGGGACTGAACCCGGAATCATGTGGTTGGGAAGCAAGTTTCTTACCACACAGCCACGACTGCGCCTATCTATTTATTTTTAGATAGATAACGTCAACAATTATTTGTGAACAGTAAAAGTATTTTGTTATGAGCCTATACTTTTTCTTCTAATCTCGCTGAGGTGGCTTTTACGCTTTTTTGATGAAATAGCTACCAGTCATGTAGGAGTCATCATTCAATCGTCTGCATCTACCCATTAGAGATTTGTAACTTTATAGTAATTTAATATATCGATATTTAGTTATATTCTTTAAACGTAATATACAAGTTATGACATATGTAAAGTTATGGCATATATGGAATCACTGGAGTTATACTACATCTAAAATTATGTTTATATATATACCAATGTGTGTGTGTGTGTGTGTGTGTGTGTGTGTGTGTGTAAGAAAATGAGTTGGCAACGGAATAAACGATTACCTTATGAACTTCATTAGCTTACCGACGTTTCTGCTAAATGATGCAGTGAACTTATAGTTGAATGCAATTGCACTTCATATTCGAGGCTCAGATGAAGCTATAATGCGTTACTCGGGCGCTCAACTATGAGTCCACTGCATCTTATTGCAGAAACAGCTGTAAGCTAATGAAGATCATAAAGTAATGGTTTATTACTTTGTCATCTCGTTTTCTTATCACCGCTCTGTACTCGACTAACGCTTCATTTTGAAGCATATGCGTATTGAATTCTACACCAGGTTATTAGTCTAGCTAGCAATGCCTAACATACATACACACACATACACACACAAATACATACTTACATATATATATATACAGACATATATGTCCATATATATAATCGTTTGATTTATAGAGTTATGTTATGTTAGTAATTTAATTTGTTGTCATATGATTTATGAGGTCATTTGATATAAAGAGCCATATGATACAAGTCGTAGAATTTGAGAACAGCACACCAATTTTAAAAAATGCATTTATCGAGGTAACAGAAATGAGACTGGGTTAAAAGAAATAATAAACCACAGTAACAATAAAACTATTATCAAGTTAACCAGGGATCTTATACATGGTCAAAAGCTAGATCGTCTTTAAATTAAACACCAGCGTCCTAAACAAAGGAGGACGCATTGAATAATGATGCCGTCCCAGATACGCCGTAAAAAGACGAGATGGTTATGGTTGGATTCTTTTAATCATAGGTCTGTTCAATCAGTGCTGACCAAGGGTTAAACAACAGCAATAACAGCAACAAAAGGTTCATCAGGTATAGAGATATTACTCCCCGACAACAGTAAATAACTTCTCCTTGTTGTACTTGTTTACAACTTAGTCAACTGAGCCATACAAAACTGTTACAATTGCAGCGTGAGACGATGCGAATCATTGACAATCCGACTACTTGGCTCACCATCGATTAGATTCTCTCTCACTCGATTCAACACATTGTTACCAAAAAGTTAAATTAAAATTATTTCTAATAAAATTAATTTTCTCGAAGAATTTCGTCACCGATCAGATTGTTTCTCAAGCAAAATCTGTAATTGTATTTCAGATTAAAGTCTCAAGTCTCATCAGAGTAACAAATCTCTCACACTGCTATGATAACTTCATTATTCTAAAAGATAACCAATAAGGGGCGCCGCCTTCAACCCAGTTCATTTCACATAATCCTTAATGATACGAATAGAAGAAAATCTCATTTCACTCCTCGCATAAAATTTGAGGTGTTGTTTCTGTGAAATAAATCAAAATTATCACCGTCAGTATCATTGACATTACTAGAATATTGATTATCATCATCATCATCATCATCATCATCATTATTAAGACGAGCGAGTTGGTAGAATCGTTAGCACGCCGAGTAAAATGCTTAGCGGCATTTCGTCCGTCTTTACGTTCTGGGTTCAAATTCCGCCGACGTCGATTTTGGCTTTCATCATTTCAGAGTTGATAAATTAAGTACCAATGAAACACTGGAGTCAATGTAATCGACCAGTCCTTCCCCAAAAATGTCTGGCCTTGCGCCTATTGTAGAAAGTATTATTATTATTATTATGTTGTTTTTTTCTTCTTTCTTCAAATTTTCTTCCATTTCTCGCCGAGTGTTTTCCGTACACCTACGGCAGAGAAATTCGTTGTATGCATTCCCAGTTTACATACGCAAATTCACAAGTAAAACATATATTTAAGAAAAAAAAAAAATTAATGAATGAATGTTGTTTTCACAGCGATAATGCTCTTCTCAGTACATGAATCGTTCCAGTTAGCACGATTTTTTGCACTTCCTGTAGGGATGGTAAGCCTGGTATCATTTTCAAATAGGTTTCAGTACCTTTTTTTATCATTCCAAGAGATCCTACAATCACTGGTATGGTAGTCGCCTTGAGGTGCCACATTTTTTCAATTTCTATTAGTAAGTCTTTATATTTACTGATCTTGTCAAATTCTTTCGCCGCTATATTATGATCAGAGGGAATACTCATGTCAATTAATAAACACGTCTTCATTGTCTGATCTTTTATAATAATATCCGGTTTATTAGCTTTTATAGTCTTGTCAGTATGTACGGGGAAGTCCCAGAGAATCGATACATTTTCTCCCTCAGTCACAGCTTCAGGATGGTTTATACCATTTGTCAGCGGTTTTGATTTTATAATGCTGACATATTGTCCAGTGTAAATACTGGCCAACTCTGTCATGTCTTGCTTTATATTCTACAGATTATTATTATTATTATCATTATTATTATTATTATTATTATTATTATTATTATTATTATTATTATAGTCTACATTCTTGAAATTTCGTCTTTTAGTAGTCTGTATTTTTCAATTTTTTCAAGTTCTTTGTCACTTATGCGTGCATCCCCAGGTATTGCAATATCTATAATCCTGGTTTCCTTTCTTCCTTTATCTGCTACAACAATATCTGGTCTAAAGGGCCTCGATTAGGGAGTCATATTGGATTGTAAAATCCCAAGGTATCTTATATTTCTTGTTCGTATTATTTCCGTGCTCTGTCCAGGCTGTACTTTTCACATAGCCTCCAGTGGACGAACTTAGCCACGTTATCCTGCCTCCTTTTGTAGTGCTTTTGGACCAGCTTCATACACTCACAATATGTGAAATTGTTTCGTTTTTGCTGCCATACATCCTACAAAGGGGCGATTCGCTACTCTTATCTATTAGGAACTTGGTTCTCAGAGCTTGTTCCTGGGCGCTGCATATCAATGCTTCAGTGCATCCTATCAGATCACTTTTTCTTAGTCATCTCCAAGTGTTGATATTGTCTTTTCCTTCGATTTCTCTGCAGTATTGCTCATGCAGTGATTTCATTTTCCAATTGTTTACTCTTTCTTCTTCATCTTGTTTCTTAGATGTTTGTGGTTGCATCACATTTTCAGTATTATTGTCTGAAGCAGTGAGCTGGTAGAGTCGAGCGAAATGCTTAGCGGCATTTCGTTCGTCTGCACGATCTGAGTTCAAATTCTGCCGAGGTCGACCTTACCTTTCATTCTTTTGGGGTCGATAAATAAAGTACAAGCGAAACCTTGGGGTCGATATAATCGACTAGTCCCCTCCAACCAAATTTCAGGCCTTGTGCCTTTAGTAGAAAGGATTATTATTATTATTATTATTATTATTATTATTATTATTATTATTATTATTATTATTAGTCTAAAGCTTTTGACAGGGTCGACTATCAATACATGTAGGAAGTTGGATATTACTAAGGAAGTTGTATATTTCGAGGGTATCCCGCGTGATTTAGGATGCAAAAGATTCGTGTCGGCATATGCGGACGTTACCGTAATAGTGTCGGACAGCTCGGAAATCGAGGTGATCGACACTACCTTAAGGGAGTACGAAGCGATGACAGGAGCAAAAATTGACCAGGACAAGTCGGTGGGTCTACAGCTCGGCTCCTAGAGAGGTAGGTCCATGCCAACCGACAGCATTGTAGGGCGCTGGACGGAAGGGTCTGGTTTGGTTCGGACCAGCAGATGAACAAGAACTGGCGGGGGGAGGCGACGAGCAGGGTAGCCAATCTCACCCAGAAATGGGCAGAGAGGAAGCTGTCACCGAAAGGTCGGCCAGAAGTGGCAAATGAGTACACAGCTTGCGTCATCTACTAACGCCTGACCGCCATCCCTTGCCCTGCTTCGTAGCTGATCAAGCTGGATCGCTTGGTCTTCCGCTTTCTGTGGAAGGGACGTGTTCCGCTCGTCAGGTGGTCCATCTGGGTATACCATAACTAATAATGCGCAGACACGTGCGGAGACTATGACATCTCCAGCGCTTTCTTAACGGTGAGCAGGTGTGATCGCCATTTGTCACACATAATTTTCCGCAGCTCATCTCATTGACGGACCTACAGTCCTGGATCAAGCATAGACCAAGAAAGGGCGCGTGGCGGCGTGCTGGCAGAATCGTTAGCTCACCGGGTGAAATGTTTAGCGGTATTTCGTCTGCCGTTACGTTCTGTGTTCAAATTCCGCCGAGGTCGACTTTGCTTTTCATCCTTTCGGGGTCGATAAATTAAGTACCAGGTACGCACTGGGGTCGATGTAATCGACTTAATACCTTTGTCTGTCCTTGTTTGTCCCCTCTATGTTTAGCTCCTTGTGGGCAATAAAGAAATAAGAAAGGGCGCGTGGCACCTGGAGTGTTGGCAAGCACTCATAGCTCTAGTGGAGGGAAATAGCAACAGCGTCCTCGGGAAAACTCTGGGCGTCGGGAGGGATCAATTAACTGGCCTTTTTCTGGAGGACTTTCGGGCCGAGGCCTATGGATAACTTCTAGAAATCCCAGGCCTGTTAGTGCTACCGGGGAGCTCTGCCGGTTCGATACAAGCTCTACAGACACGGAAGTGTTGTCAGACGGACATGTCCGAGGGGTGCGCAGAGTGACGAAACCGTCCTGCATGCACTGTCCATTGTCCGTGCATTACTGACATACAGAGCTTTGTCGAATAGTTGTCGCGTGTAAGATGGATCCAGTTATCAACTGAGTCCATCGTGAAGATCGCCTCACCACCTTCCTTTGGCCGAAAAGGAAAGGCAGTTTTTGTCTGTCCAGTGGCTATGGCGAAGGAGGCAGTGTGGTGGACGAGATTGAAAGGACTGAAGATAGATACTTTCCCCTTCGATCAAGCCCTCATCGACTTTTTCAAGTTTCGCTTGAAAAGGTAAGTGAGAGTAGAGAGGGAAGTTCTCCCCCCCCCCCCACCCAAGTAAATTTGCTCAAAAGTGGATGCATGTAGCGAGAATGACCCGTGTGAATGGGCCTACTTTGAACTTTCGTTTGTAAATCGGAGGCGTTGAGGATAGAGGCGCCTGCTGAGGTGCCTCTAGCAGTCGGGATAATCAGAATGTGTGGGGTTCTTCGGTTGTCCCTGTGAGGAACTTCTTCCTTTTTGGGAATTATTTATTATTGTCTAATTGCTTTGTTAATTGTTTTTTCGCTACTTATTGTATACACAGCATTGTTCAACATCCCACTTGTCTCTATTGTCCATATTTGTTTTGTGTTTGGCCCTTGTCACCAATGAAAAAACGATTATTATTATTATTATTATTATTATTATTATTATTATTATTATTATTATTAGTCGTTGTTGACCTCATCAGACGTCTTTTCAAATCGTTCCTTGAAGTAAAAGTTTCTTATTATACTGAATAGACTATTAGAGAATTTATTAACACATACATAACTTAGAAAAATCTGGAGTGCACTCAAACGAGGTTTAGATAAAGAAGAATAATTAAGGTTTCCTGTTTTTCTATTTAAACAAATTTTATTTTTTATTCCCGTAGTCTACATACGAACAGACAACAAAAGTGACTTCAAAAATTCCTCCTTTCGAGAGAAAAATGTAAAAGCAAGAATAACACATCCCGCGCAGATCATAATAACACAAAGGCAAGCACGTTGCATAATAATAACAATGATAATAATAATAACAATGATAATAATAATAATAATAATAATAATAATAATAATAATAATAATAATAATAATAATAATAATAATAATGATAATAACAACAACAACAACAGTAACACCAATTACTGAATACACATATACCATCCGGATATATAAAATATTTCCAATATTCCATAACGAACAAAATGGAATATATATATATATATATATATATATATATATATATATATATATATATATATGTGTGTGTGTGTGTGTGTGTGTGTGTGTAACAATTAGAAAATGGAGGATAATATGCTGAACCCAACTACTTGCAGACGTACCCGCTCCCATTGATTGCACCTAGGATAGCACTAGTGTAGCAATAATTGGGTACCCTCCCAGCAGTATACTGGATAGATACTATCCCTTAGTGGGTTGAACCCCCAACCCCTAACTCTCTCACGTTATATATATATATATATATATATATATATATATATATATATATATATATATATATATATATATATCATATTATATCATATATATATGTATATATATACATATATATACACACACACACACACACACAAATCGCGCGCACGCATAGATAAATATATATAAGTATAATAATATATTATTTACAATAATATATGCTCTATTTAAAGAGATTAATCCTAAACAACTAATATGCACACACACACATACACACACACACACACACACGCACATATAATATGTGTGTGCATGTGTGTGTGTATGTGTGTGTGTATGTGTGTGTATACTCACATACACTTATGTGTCAATGTACGTGTATGTTTGTGTACGAGTGTATGAGGTCTGTCCATAGAGAAATACAGACTTTTAAAACAGCTTACCAACCAGCCGTTGCTATGTGAACGTGACTACAGTGCTGTATTATGTATTGTGATTTTTGCCTTCAAGTCATTCCGTGCCGTTATCAGTTAGGCATCGATCCGCATCCCGTCTAGAGTGATTACATACCTTAGTTGCACGTTGAACAAGGTGGGTGATATTCTGATTCAAATTGCGAAAAAAAACTTCCACGGACAGTTTTCTGATGTTACAGTAAGTCTATGGGGAGGGTCGTTTGAGCCGGGCTATTTGTCACGTGTAGTAAAAACATTTTCAAGTTCGGTAGGATATTCACTGTTGACAATCCCAAATCTTGACTTGACGACGTTCCACTGTTGTCGATGACGAGACCACAAAAGTGCATTCCTTTAATCTGTTAAAATCGTCGTCTGACTGCCTGTGAATTTTCCTTATAAGCATTTGTAAAAGATTGCGCTACATGATTTAAAAATGATAATAATAATAATAATAATAATAATAATAATAATAATAATAATAATAATAATAATAATAATAATAATAATAATAATTAAAGAAGCATCATTTTGCTGCAAAATTTGTGAACAAAAAGAGAATCCAAGACAGAAGATATTTGGTCGTTTGAATGCTGAAAAATGTCCTAAGAGGTGACAAAACGTTTCTGTATGACTACGATGGTGAAACAAAAAGACAGTCGTTGCTGTGGTTTGGATCATCGTCACTGCTAACAAAAACCACATTAGAGTTACTCGAATGTAAAGATCATGTGGATGGTCTTTGTTTTCTGATAATAATAAGAACGTGTCATTCTTTATAAATTTGTTCCACATGGTCAGACGATCAATGAAGAGTTTTATTTTGATGTCGTGATGCGTTTGAGAGAGAGGCAGTAGGAAGAAAGTGGGCCGGCTGCTCTACCACGACAATGCGCCTGCTCACGCATTAGTTCTTTGACCACGTATGTTTATGTAAGAGACTGGTTTCGTGTGAATCCGTAGTTTTGCGTGTAAATGGGAACGCTTCTGTGTAGATGAGTCCAATTATGATCACCCAAGGCTGCTTTGAAAGATATCTGACATGTGACACAATATAGGCCAAAGCGAATTTATATTTTATTTTAAAATATCAGCAATACAAACGTTTGGTTCCACTAGAATAAGTACTAGGTTACAGTGACTTCATTCCAGCCAGTCGACGCACACCTAAAACATAGCGTAGATTTTGATCACTGGATTCTATCGTTTTGCGAATGCGCGCCCGTTTGCCTCCAGCACCAAAAAATACTGTCGCCAGAACCAACTGAATGTCCAGTCAGTCGTGCCAAAACGTCAGCGTCCAAACAGCTGCAACACTCAACCCGCCGACCAGTCCACACACACACACACACACAAGCACACACATACACACATTTAAAAACACACTGTTCGCAACCTACCTCATGAAAAGAAACAGCTGAAACGTTCGAAATTTTGTCGCACATGTTCCACCCAATCCAGAAAATTTACTCCAGTTTAGAACGCCACCAGAATATTCGTATTTGAATCAGTCATTTCTTCTACCTGAGAGCGATGATTAACCAAACAGTATTATTTTATTTTCGACTCAAAGAAACCTTTATTTATTACTCAGTGCCAAATGTTTGGTAAGTAGAAGAGACTTTCCGTACGGTTCTATTTTTACTCAATCAGCTCTACACGCTATATGGTGTCATGAATGCCGTGCATATGCTATGCGTCTTGTTTTTGGCTTTAATGGCCAAAAGAACTAAAGAGAGTTGCTACGGGCTTTCCTCAGAACTGAAATGTTTAGAATCAGTTTTTTACTGTAACATAAGTAACAGATTTTGAACTGAAAATGCTTTTAGCTCAGTTTTCCCAAATTCAGCTAAAAAAAAATCTTTTTTTTTTTCTTTTCTTCATTTTCCATCTCTCCCATTCATTTATTTCTATCCATTCAAAAACTGAGTTAAAAGCATTTCAGTTTTTTTAAAAAATGGTCTGCATCCAATAAACGATGCGGAATTTGCATTGAAGATGTGCATGATTGCAGTAATTGCATTTGTGTTTGTTTTAAATGTAACTCGTTCTTTCGAATATCTACGCGACAATAATGGGTTTCCCGAAGAAGCCAAATCAGTCGTAAATTATAAAAACGGCATGTAGAATGGACGCTTAAAACGTCGCCTTGTAGACCGACCTTCTCACTTTGATCGTACACTTTGGAAATGCTTTGCTGCAGCCCAGAGGAATGCCTCTAAGACAAACAATTCTAGCATCGATTGTTCCGGATTGAATGACGTATTCCATCCTACGATATGGACATTTTCTTTTTAGCAATATTTGAAAAGGAACAATCAAGAAGAGAAGTAATATTCGAACAATATACCCGCCGGTCAAAAATTTCACACGAAGATACTGCATCAAGAATTTAATATTTCATCAATGCATATCAAAATAGTGAAAATACTGGTTTATTTTAGAGGCATTGTTCACAATTTGTCTGTCTAGAATATTTCTTTCTTCTTCCAGTGAAAGATTGGGCTATCGTTTTACTGCATTATTTTGTAATTTTAGAACATTTTTTTCACGAATATATTAGATAAATTTGATATTGTGTATAGCAAGAAGCTTGCTTCCCAACCACATGGTTCCGGGTTCAGTTCCACTGCAGTGTCTTCTACTATAGCCTCGGGCCAACCAAAGCCTGTGAGTGGATTTGGCAAGCGAAAACTGAAGAAAACCCTTCGTATGTGTGTGTGTGTTTGACCCTCATTCCACCCCACCGCTTGACAACCGGTGCTGCTGTGTTTACGTCCCCATAACCTAGCAGTTCTGCAAAAGAGAACCGATAGAATAAGTACCAGGCTTTAAAAAAATACCAGGATCAATACATTCGACCAAAAATTCTTCAAGGCGGTACTTCAACATGGCCGTAGTCTCATGACTGAAACAAGTAACAAAAAAGAAAAAAAAGATAAGTTTTTTTTATCATTGAATTAATTTTTCATTGTGAATTAAATGTGTTATTTTTACTCGGCGAATAAAACCCTCAGATAATATTTAGCGATGTATTTACTCTACGAATATAAAACATGGTGATGATGTATTGAATCTTAATGTAATTACCTTGCGAAGAAATCACAAAACAATGAAGTTGCAGGAGATGTATATAATGCAATATAATTACTCACAATGAATTTACCGGACAAAGCTTATGCAGTATCACACTTAGAAATATAGAGAACAACGTTCTACACCCTGTGAGAAATACAATTGACTTTATAGGGTATCTAATGTACAGAGAAATATACCTGACTCTATAATACCTCAAACATAAAGTGCATATAGTACACCCAAAAGATCAGGAATAAAAGTTAGCGAAAAGCAAACCAAACAGCGAATAAAGTAATTAAGTTTACGTTGAAATAAGTTGAGAGTTCAACGTTTCGGACATTGACCCTTCGTCAGCAGGGACGGATCCAAGGAGCGGGGGACTGAGGGGGCACGTGTCCCTTCAGGAAAAGAAGTGCACCCTTCTAAATAATGTTATCACGCCCTTTTTTTCTGAAATTGTATTCCCTTCTGACCTTGTGCCCCACCTTCGAAAAATTGCTGGGACCGCGCCTGGTCAGGGAAAAGCAGAGAAGAATAAAGTCTTAAGATGAAAGTTCTGTGAATCAGTATTTACAATGACATACTGAAATGAATAACAGAAGTGGATAGAGTGGAATGGTGTTTTGAAGCCAAAAGGGCCTTTTTCAGAAAGGGAGATACTGTGCAAGAGGGTGTATGCATGAATATGTTATAGAGTCAAGCGTGATACGTTGTGATGATATTTCTGTGTGTGTTCTGGGAAGTGTGTATATGTGTTCAGGATTGTGTGTGAACATGTTGAACGAGTGTATGGGTGGCGTGCATGTAACAGTATAGTATGCGCATGTGTGTGGAGGGAAAGAGACAGACAGACAGACAGACAGACAGACAAAGGAAGAGAGAGAGAGAAACGGAAGTAAGTAGTTTACAGGAAGACGTTTGTCAATGTATTATAGTGGAGCGAATAAGTCCTGCTAAAAGAAAACTGATTATTAATTCCAGTTGGTTGGCGGGAAATTAGCAGTTGTTCATATGTTCATAGTGCAACAAGGAAGCGGTTGAACCACAGCTTAAAACAATCTGGAGGCGGTGAAATACAGACAGGTGTGGCCAGGAGAAATCAAGCGACGAGTTTCAGGTCTGACTAACCTGGCTAGTTAAATTGAACATCTAAAAGGCGCTCCCTAAAATGGCTTGCTTAATCACTAGTCAGCTTTTACCACAAATACTACACCAAGTCACGAAACCTGCAAGTCATACAATAGATTACGTTACCAGCCATACAGGTGAAACGGGTGGGGACATAGGAGAAGTTAGGTCTGGCTAGGTTGGTGACATTCTAAACTATAGAAATATAGTACACCAGCTGATACACACACACACACACACACACACACACACACACACACACACACACACACACACACACACACACACACGATGGGCTTCTTTCAGTTTCCGTCTACCAAATCCTGAGACTATAGTAGAAGACACTTGCCCAAGGCGCCACGTTTATAACGCGGAGTAGATGGAACAGGGACAACTGACAAAGGATTATACTCTTTATGTTGCATGTCTCGTTTCTCTGTTTGTTTGTTTCGTTGTTCGAAAAAAGTTCGTTTTCTGTTTTCGTCTTCATGTTTTCGTTTCTCATTGTGTTTAACGTTTTTTTGTGATGTCCTGTACCCATATATGCATGTATGTATACATATAGATGTAGGTATGTACATATATGTATGGATATATGCATATGTTTATATATTATTTATATTATTATATATATGTATAAATATATTGACAACCATTGGAGTTGAAGAGACCTGAGGGAGCTCCACAGTTGGCCTAGAAGTAGTGGATATGAATCCTAGTGGGCAAAGTACTCAGAGTGTTGTCTCTGTGGAGTGGACTAATAGCTTAGAAGATAGATAGAATATAAAAATCACATCTAGAGTAAGTGAAGTGGATGATAGTGATGGAACTATTGCAACTGTACAATGCACAGGGTGCCTCCGCTTGGCTCTGATTGTAAACATAAAGATATCGTATACAGATGCAAGATTACCTCAGAGAATAAAGAATATTTCTAAGTAGGAGCTACCTCATATTATATTAAGCAAAGAATTGCCAATCATTTACGTTCGTTTAGAAATAGGGGCAAAATAAATACTACCAGTCTTTGTAAGCTAATTTGGGTACTTAAAGATAGTAACAAAGTATTTTCGATTGCTTGAGAAATTATTAAAAAGCAAAACCTTATAGAATAGGCGATAATAGATGTATCTTTCGTGTGGAGAAAATGTACCAAATTTTCTTTTCTAAGTATACTATCATAAACACAGGACAGGAACAGGCTATGAGATGTCCACATTGGTTTAAATATACGTTTAAACGATTTAAAGAAACATAAATTACCATCTATAGTAATTATACTAGTTAACATAATGGTTGTGATAATTAATGATATTTCTGCAAATAATACTAAAATAATTTTATTAAAAATAACAATAATAATATTAATTAAGGGTATAAACCCAACCATAAATGAATTACCTCTGAATAAATAATGTACTCCATACAGTAAATTTAAACAAAACTGCTACAATTGATTGTAATATGAACGAACATTTTATAAACCACAATTCAACTGTAATACCAGTAGAGGTGATTATAAGACCAGAATTCAATTTGATTTGAAAAGTAACGCTATAACCTTCAACTGAATACCAACGCAGGAAGCGTGTTTTAATTAGTTCACTTTGAAAATGTCGTAAGTGATGTACCCTTGATGAAACTGCAGCGACTAGGATGCATAATTGCATACGGAGCAAAGTGTAGTCGCTGCAATTGAAACATATGTTGGTCATTGTTATATATATACTGTAGAAAATGTTTTTAATAAAAGGTTTTGGAAGTGAATAAACCTCCACTCGCCGTTTTCTATTATATATATATATATATATATATATATATATATATACATACATACATACATACATACAGACAGACAGACAGACAGGCAGGCAGGCAGGCAGGCAGGCAGGTAGGTAGGTAGGTAGGTAGGTAGGTAAGTAGGTAGGTAGATAGATCGATAGATAAGAAAAGAAATGGAGCAATAGTTAACAATTAGAAGTTGATTATTGGTACTAAATGGTCATAGTTTAATTGTAGTTAAAATAATATTTACAGCTGTTTCGGTTTGGAATTTGGGGGTAAATTTGCATTTATCTTGTTCTATGTAACAAACATCGTCAGAATGATTTAGAGTTTATCAGAGGAATATTGACAGGAGAAAAAAGAAAAAAACGAAAAGTTCGTTAAGTCTTTAGGCTTACATTTTTGTGTCCTTTGGATGGGTCCAGAACTCTGTCTGAGAGTCAAGAACGTGTTCTTGACCCCAAACAGAAGATAAACTGTTTTTACTTGAAATTTTTATAAATTTTTACTGATATTTGGTAAAATAAGATTCATCGAAACCAGTAATATTTTCTTTATATAATTTTTTAAATCATTTTTATTAAATTCCGTCTTTCCTTGAAATGTCTTAGACTTATTTCTGTCTATTCTCACCTCCATCTATTATATATATAAATTTGATTTGTATAGATCTCTAATCTTTTTCAACTATATATACATATACATACATACATGCATGCATACATACATACATACATACATACATACATACATACATACATACATACACACACACACATACACGCATATATATATTTGTGTGTGTATAATTAATAGAGGTTACAAAAGTGACAAAGAGTACTCACTAGCACCATTATTGCTAGAAAGAAGATTTAAAACAACTCAAAAACCACTAAGGACTATAATAAAAGAAAAAAAAACATCTTGTACTGTACGACATTCACCTTATTTCATTTAAAAATTCGTGCGTGCGTGTGTGTGTGTGTGTGCGTGTGTGTGTGTGTGTGTGCGTGTGTGTGTGTGTGCGTGTGTGTATGTGTGCGTGTGCATGTGTGTGTGAGTGTGTGTGCACGCGCATGTGTGCGTTTAAATACAGGCGAGTAAAGCAAAAACTCGATCCCCGAGAAATTTCTGTTAAACTTAGAAAGAAACATTTCCTTGTTACTTTCTCTTTGTGTCTCCAATGCCGTGCACCAGTGATTAGTCTGTTAAAAAAAACTCATAGACAATGGCGACATAAAATTAATAACTCGACAAAATATATCAAATGAGAGATGATAATGTTTCTTGTTTGGAACCAGGATATGTCACCAAATTACTATAACAGTAGTCAAAACAAACAAACAAAAACAATCCGTCTGACCAGGTCTTTGTGGAGACAATAAAGAATGCACCAAAATGTGACCTGCTGGGAAATTTCTAGAGTGTCCTTATGTTGAAGTAGCCCTAAGTAGTTTTACTCGAGCCTTTTGTCAAAGTGTTTGTCTGAATAATATAGGCCAACACACAAACTACATTGTTATAACTCGGTTGTCTGAAGCTGCACCTTTATTATGTCATTCGTTTTGAATTTGAATTTTGTTCAGCCGACAATTGTTTGCGGTAGAAATGTCCATTTTTTAAAACCTATCTTTCGTTATTGGGAACATACTATGCTGTACTGCAATACAGTATATGCAAAGCACCCATCCACAAATAGATTACTGACTAGGTTACAGAGAAGTGATTACTCACAAAACCATCACTGTTGCAGGAAGCATAGTTGTGCTTTACTCTGGGGACAACACAAGGGCCTGCACATAACTATCTATCGTTTCCCCTGTTAAACTTTTGCTCATGTTCAAAGTTTTACACATCAGAGACGAACCAATGCATGCTATATTCGTGAGGGTTTTTAACCTTAAGTAAACAGTTGGCATGGATCAAACGATTTTCTCGCGTCTTTTCAAGCATGAATTGACCAATTTTCAGTACATATGAATTACACCCGAATGGCCTCGTGTACCATTGTTCTGACAATCACGCCTGAATTTCTTTGGCAATGACTCTTATGATATTTTTAGATTACAATCGATAATCGGATAATTTCTGGTGTTCTTATAGTGCTCGAACGTCTAGAATGTTTTCTTTTTCTTTTTGATAAAGCTGAAACAGTCATACCAGAGGCATCCGGTTCCAACTTTATGTATAGAAGATGTTACTACATTTATAAAGTCTGCAAATTCTAAATTGCAGTGTTCCGCGCATATGGCAACAATGAATGTATGTCTTTTCATTTGTACTATCATTTTATCAGCCACAAGGAATTCGTAAGAAATAAAAATCTTTTAATTGGCTTGAAGAAAGAAATTAAAATATTGATAATCAATTGTCCTCGCAACCTGTAATAAACTAACAAGGATGTTTCTATAAGTTCGTAAGTCCAGCAAGAAATGGCACCTAAATCTTCTGCTTGTCACACTTTGAAATAAAAGCACAATATATAATGTCGACCTACAGACATTAAGTTATAAACAACATGAAATCGCTTGATCACAGACCACACGACTCGCAAAAAAAAAAAAAAAAGATTTAAATAGATACATAAATACTTACCTCCAGAAGCAAGTTAGCTTTTCAAATACAGCTATGACAATTATTCCTCTGTTTCAAAAACTCAACAGGTCACAACACTACGAACTTGCATGACAAGAAACAGAGACCAGTGGCGACAGCTGACGATGAAAACGTCTATAGTGGTACCCCAAACACAACCAAGAGCCCACTCTCAGTTGTAGCTGTCGGGACCCTAGAACTTGCTCATCTAGCTAGGCGTGCATGATAAACTCCGGCGTATATGAAGAGAAGTTATAGCAATGCTACATAACCTAACAGATAAGAACTACATCGGTTAAGCGAAAGCAACTTCAAAAACCGCTATGCAAACCATTTATCTTCTTTCTGGTACATAAACAAAAGTAAATCCACTAAGTTGGCTAGCAACGTATGGGGTTTGAAAAACAACTCCACGTTAAGTGGAAAATCGTAGAAAAATCCATGTCATATGTTAATGGATTTGAGAAAAGCAACTTATGCTTAGCTGAAAGATCGCATATCCCTTTTAGATCTGAGAATTCCAACGTACTACTGTATTCTAGATAAGAAATCTTTAGCAAATGTAAACATGTGGACAAGTTTCTTTTGGAGAATTGGAGGACACAACCTTCTCCACACTGAGCAGCTGTATTGTAGACTACAGGCCCCTTTTCGCTGATTCAACTAACCTTAAAATGTCTTTATGGTAAAAGGGAACACAACACTAATTCTCCCTCCCTTTTTTTTTCCTTTTCTTTTCTTTTTGTTTTCCGTTTTGTTTTCACCCTTCCACTTTTTTGCATCATCTCTCGCTTTTTCTCGTGGTTTCTCTTATTCTACCAATCTGATTTATAACTTTCATAAGCCATGTACTCAGAACCCGGAGATTAATTGGTGACACTGAGTGTATAGCAAAAATCTGCTTGGACCGTGTCTCTAACGTATGAAACTATTAGTAGCTCATAACTAGATACTGTGTGCATTAAACAATATTTATCTATCACCGGATGGAGTCCTTTTGTTGATCTTGCCTTAACAGAAAAGGAAACTATGTGTATATATATATATATATATATATATATAATCATCTTACTTGCGTTTTTCACTTCTTGCACAGATAAGACGGAAATATATGCCAGTGTATCTGTTTTGTGTGTGTGTGTGTGTGTGTGTGTGTGTGTGTGTGTGTGTGTGTGTGTGTGTGTGTGTGTGTGTGTGTGTGTGTGTGTGTGTGTGTGTGTGTGTGCGTGCGTGCGCGCGCGAGAACTTGGGAGTGTGTGCGTTAAGCCAAAACCGGATTCTTTAGAAAGGCGTTCTCCGAAATATTTCTGCTAAACTGGGTTAGAAATACTTCCTTGTTACTTTCTGGTCGCCACCAATGCCTTCAACAGTAATTGGTCTGTTAAAAAACAAAAACAAAAACAAAAACAAAAACTCTTAAACAATGAGGTTATTGTTCATAAATAGCGACTTAAAAATTAATGACTAAAAACAATATATCAAAGTAGAGATGATAATGTCTCGTTTGGAACCAGGATACACCACCAAATTGCTGTAATAGTAATCATCACAAGCACAAAAATAATCAAAAGAAGAAACAACGGACAAAGATATCAGTTAACAGTGTCATTGAAGGTAGTCTTTGGAGTCGTCTTTCTCTATATCATTGTTTGTTACAAATTAAATATTTTCCTCCTGGCTTCCCGTATTTGGCTATTCTTTGAACATTGATATGCATACATACATACATACATACATGCATACATCTCTCTCTCTCTCTCTCTCTCTATCTACACACACACACACACACACACACATACACACACATATAGTAATAATAATAATCACCCATGGATGGAATATGTAAATATTTTAAAGCATTTTTACGCACGTTTCCGCAAATCACATGTCTTTTGTGAACATACTCCGCATTTCTGGGATGATTACATTATGCCATAGCCGACATAATAAATAGAAGCTTTTATATTTGTACTCAAAAAAGTTTCCAGTAAGTATATATATATATATATATATATATATATATATATATATATATATATATATATATATATATATATATATATATATATATAAAACAAGAAATAATTATTGCCCCATTTTATGGAAACAAAAGGGTTTGTAGGACTGCAAAAAGGAAGCGCTCAAATGTAATTGAGACAGAGATTTTAAAAAATCTCTAAACAATGTTCATATATATATGCGTGTGTGTGTGTGTGTGTGCGTATGTATGAATATATATATTATACACACGCACACACACACTCATAAATATATATTTGATAAGTGCCAACGCACGAAATTCTCAGACTTTGAAGCACTCTCTGTCTGTCTGTCTATCTATCTATCTATCTATATATATATATATATATATATATATATATATATATATTTATATAAGGGCATTACTATACAATAACGCCTCACGCCATGAGGGACTCTAAGGTCAGACTACTATAAAAAGCACATTTTTACCGAATGCGAGGAAATGCAACTCTCAAAGCCAACCCCTTAAAAACGGACTAAATTAGAGATCATGATTTCGTAGGTTCTTTCACGCTAGCTACTTGATAAATTCTTGTAAAAGAATTCGTCCTATTATTGAATTTAAATATATTACCAGAATATATTCAGTGCTGAATTTATTCTGAGTAAGAGGCATATTTACCGAGATGCAATTCGAAATTCCCGCCACTTACATAGGGAAATAGCGATGAACAGTCGTCTATATGCTATGCTGGATACACGGTGTTCGTTTGGTATGTTGATTCACTGTTTATTTCTATTTTTCTTGACCATATTATACTGACGAGTAGAAGTTGTATGATACTAAAATAACTACGAAATCATGATCCATAATTTAGTCCGTTTTTAAGGGGTTGGCTTTGAGAGTTGCATTTCCTCGCATTCGGTAAAAATGTGCTTTTTTTATAGTAGTCTGACCTTAGAGTCCCTCATGGTGTGAGGCGTTATTGTATAGTAATGCCCTTATATAAATATAAATATATATTTCGGGAATAAATGATGGATTTTTTCCCTTATGAGGTTTTTTCACGTTAGCTACTTGATAAATTCTTGTAAAAGAATTCGTCCTATTATTGAATTTATATATATATACTAGCAGAAATACCCGGCGTTGCCCGGGTTAAAGAGAATAATGAAATCTAAAAACGCCGTCTAGACTACGCATCATCTTTATATATAGAGATGTATATACACACACGCACACAAACACACGTATATATATGTATATCAATATAAATATATGAAAGTCAATGAAGTTTCGTAAAAGAAGGTGATCATGTACATACTTTCTTGCTGTTGTGATTATAACACCTCATTGTAAACTATGTTCCTTGTTTTCCCTTGTGGAGCATATACAAATAGGTTTTTTGTTGCTGCCCACTCTTGAGCAGCCAACATACAGTTGCCCATGTGAGAAGCAGGGCTCTTCCAAGAGAAGACCAGCTACAGACAGTGTTTGACCCTGATATTTGTTTATGGACATGGCAACAGTCACACGAAGGGGGAATTGTAGTCTTCTGAATGTAAAAGGAATGTCTGCTCCTGATGGAGTAAGAGGAATTCTTGGAATAAAGACGTCATCCCCTTTTGCACATCCAGAAAGAATGGTAGCCTCGATAACGTGTGACATCATTTTCTAAATAATGCTCATCTGTTATGTTCGGGTTAAAATTTCATCAACATCAAAAATATATGAATTTTCATGGGAGTTATGGCCGTTATGCAAAGAATATAATTTCCAAATTTCATAAAGATCCATTCAGTACTTTTGACGTAGTTTTGGATAAGAAAACAAATGACTAATGTGTGTGTTTGTGTGCATGTGTATGTGTGTGTGATGGGTGTATATATGTATAGATATCTGTATGCATGTATATATGTATATATGTGTACATGTTACATGTACATCTATATATATATATACATCTACACATATGTATACATATACATGTATGTATAGATCTATATATATATATACATATACGTGTACATCTATATGTATACATATACATCTCTCTCTCTCTCTCTCTCTCTCTCTTTCTCTCTCTCTCTTTCTCTCTCTCTTTCTCTCTTTCTCTCTCTCTCTCTCTGAAAGTATCTGTCATTACAGTATCGAAATGGTGTACATATACATGTATATGTATACATATACATCTCTCTCTTTCTCTCTCTCTCTTTCTGTCTCTCTCTTTCTCTCTTTCTCTCTCTGTGAAAGTATCTGTCACTACAGTATCGAAATGTGATTGTTTCAGTTAGTGGAATAGTTTCATTTTTAAAGTGAAAGTATTTGACATGAGTGTTTTTGTTTCACTTTTGACACGTAATACTTAAATAGTGGAGGAGATATTATGTTGCCGTGTGCTCGAACTCTGCAAGAAGTTAATAATTTTTTTTGACTAAAACACAATTGGAACCCTAAGTAAGGCATGTGTAAAATTTGAATGAAATTGGTTGCGTAGTTCTCGAGTTTTAGGGATTCACACAGACAGACAGACAGACAGACAGACAGACAGACACACATTCTCATTTTTATATATATAGAAGATATATATATATATATATATATATATATATATATATTCTCTCATGAACCGACATTGCTGAGCAACAATCCCTTAATATTGATGGTAGTTGCTTGTTACAGTACACATCTGTCAAGGTCTTTGCAGAAACAATAAAGAATGCACCAAAATGTGGTCGGCTGGGAAATGTTTAGTGTCCTTATGTTGAAGTAGCCCTGCCTAAGTAGTTTTACTCGAGCCTTTTGTCAAAGTGTTTGTCTGAATAATATAGGCCAACACACAGACTACATTGTTATAACTCGGTTGTCTGAAGCTGCACCTTTATTATGTCATTCGTTTTGAATTTGTTCAGCCAGACAACTGTTTGCAGTAGAAATGTCCATTTTTTAAAAACCTATCTTTTGTTATTGGTAACATACCATGCTGTTGAACAACAGCACTCCTCCACACATATATTGCTAGTTACGTCACAGTGAAGTGTTTTCTGCAAATACCTGTTGAGTCATATCAATATTTTATCGAGAAATCTTATATGTGGGCGCCAGACCTGTTACAGGTGACAAGTAAATCTTCCTGAAATCACATCGTAGCAAAATGAAGCAATACATAACGTAAGCCTTGAGGCATTTTCAACTGAAATAGTATAGGAAGTTCACAGAAAAAATAATTACATGCATGCACAAATACATATATAAATACATACAAAGGTACATAATACATACATACATACATACATACATACATACATACATGCATAAATACGCACATACATAAATGGGTGTGTGTGTGTGTGTGTGTGTGTGTGTGTGTGTGTGTGTGTGTGTGTGTGTGTGTGTGTGTGTGTGTGTGTGTGTTTCTACTCGATTCGTAAAAACTGAGTCTCAATACTGGTATCACCTACTCTGAAGTTGTCACTTCTCTTTTATCTGTTGTTTTACTCTTTATTCTTCTATCTACTGTTCTATTCCTTTCTAAACTGTGAATTCCCTGTCTACAACTTTCATACAGACTCACCTTGTCTCTAATGACTGAATACCCAGTGTATGGAGATGCTAAGTTATCACTTGAGACATCCCGGAAACAGCTGTAAGACATCCAATAATTAATTGATTAATTAACTAATTAATTAATTAAATACTTCAAATTCACCTACTCTAATTAAATGTTCTAAATGACTTGACATACTCGTGCTGCCTTGGTTTTTGTTTTGTGTACGAAATAGCCCGGCTATGGAAAACGAAGGTGAAGATAGTGCCAATTATTGTTGGGTAATAAAAATAAGACTACTGGATAATAATAATAAAATAATAATAACAACAACAACAACAACAACAACAACAACAACAACAACAATAACAACAACAATAATAATAATAATAATAATAATAATAATAATAATAATAATAATAATTAATTCGTTTTATTGGCCACAAGGGCTAATATCAATTAAAGACATATAAGGACAAAGACAGGACGAAGGTTACAAAAGGTTTTGTCCGAAAAGGTAGGAAAGTTCGTCTAAACAGAGGAAGAAAACGGAGAAAGATATAATAAATAAATAGATAAATAAATAGATAAATAAATAAGTAGAACTCCCAAAGGGGGAGGCCCTTCGAAAAAGGAAAGGTTACACGTGGAAAAACCCATAAAACCACGGGAGCCTGGTCAGAAAAAATAAGAAAGGGGTATAGAGCCCTTTCTCCTTTTACATTACCTTTTTTTTTTTTTTTTTTTTACAGGTGTATTCTCAGAATTGGTCCGTTTATACTGGCCATTTTTCCAACAGTCACCCATCTTTCAAAGAATTTGCTATGAGACAGCACTTCCCTCTCTACTCTCATCTTCCTTTTCAAGTGGAACTTGAAAAAGTTGATGAGGCCTTGGCCAAAGAGGAAAGTGTCTGTCTTTAACCCTTTCAAACGGGTCCACCATATCACCTCTTTCGCTACAGCCACTAGGCATAGGAAAATTGCCTTGCCCTCCTGGTTAAAGGAGGTCGGCGGGTCAATTCTCACGATGGATCCAGCTGATAGCCGGATCCGTCCTACACGTGACAGTAGCTGTTCGATATAGACCCACAGGTCAGCAATGCTCGGGCCCTGGACGAGTGCGTGCAGAACGGTTTCGTCGTCCTGAGCGCACCTCGGGCAGGCCCGGTTGACGGCACTTCCATGTCGGTAGAGTTTATCTCGAACAGGTAGCGCACCTCGGTAGCACTGCCAGGCGAGGGACCTTTGGAAATTATCCATGGGCCCCGGCCCGAAAGTTCTCCTGAACAGACTGCTTAGCTGATTATCCTCGACGCCTAGAGTTTCCCCGAGAACGTCGTCGCACTTTTCTCCCACTAACCCTCTATAGAAAGCTAGAGTGGATCTACTACCGATCGCACTGCCCGCCTGACTGAGGGCGGTGAGAGCTTGGCGGCACTCGAGGTGCCAAGCGCCCTTTCTCGGTCTACGTTTGATCCAGGATTGCAGCTCTGTTAAAGAAACGAGCTGCGGAAAATCGCGTCTGACGAAAGGCGACCACACCTGTTCACCGTCCAGGAAGCGCCTGAGATGTCGTAGCCTGAGCGCATGTTTGCGCATCAGCAACCACGGCATGCCAAGGCCTCCGTTCAGCGGCTGTTGACAGCAGATAGAGCGCCTGACCAGTGGTACCTGACCCTTCCACAAAAAGTTGAAGAGCAAGCGTACTATCTTGGTTAACCAGCGGTCGGGACAAGGGACGACGGTCAAACGGTAATAGATGACGGATGCGATGTACGCATTCGTTACCTCCGCTCGACCTTTCAAGGAGAGCTTCCTCTCAGCCCATTTCTGGGTGAGGTTGGCCACCCTGTTCGTCACTTCTTCCCAGTTTTTCTCCAACTGGAGGGCTGGACCGAACCAGACCCCGAGCAGTTTAACGGGTCCGTCTGTCCAGCGCCCTACGACGCTGTTGGACGGCATGGACTTGCCCCTCCAGGTGCCTAGTTGCAAGCCCATTGACTTTTCCGCGTTAATTTTCGCACCTGTCACCGCTTCATACTCGTTTAGTGTCTCGCCAATCAGGTCAATATGCCTGTGGCTCGACACCATCACGGTAACGTCGTCGGCATAGGCAGACACGCTCCTTCCACATCCCAGATCACGCGGGACGCCCCTCAAAGCCTCCAACTTCCGCAGTAATGGCTCGAGAGTCAATACATACAGAAGGGAGGAGAGAGGACACCCTTGGCGAACCGAACGCGAGATGTTGAACGGTTTCGATAGATGGCCGTTCACCCGTATGACCGAGCAGATGCCGCTGTATAAAGCAGCTATCCACCCGCGGAAGACCGGACCGAAACCAGCTGCCTTGAGAACAGCTGCCAGGTATCGATGGTCGACCCTATCGAAGGCTTTAGACTGATCTAAATTGATCAAAGCCCCACCCGCGCCAGCTTCGTTACCCACTCTCTCTATGATGTAGCGCATGAGATGGAGGTTGTCGTGGATAGACCTGGTCGGCACAGCGCATGTCTGCGCCTTGCCGATCAGTTTGCCCACGACAGGCGCCAATCTCTTGGCTAGCACCTTGGCCAAGAACTTCAACTCTGTGTTGAGCAGAGTGATGGGCCTAAAGTTCCCTATAATGTCCCCCTTGTTTGGGTCCTTTCTTAGCAAAGCCACCACTCCCCGACAAACAAAAGCAGGAATTCTCCCGTTTTGTTGCCAGTTGCAGTAGACGTTTGCCAAGACGCCCGCAAACAAGTCTGGCATTGACGTATAAAGCTCGTAAGGCAGACCATCCAAACCCGGCGATCTACCTCTCGTGCAGCCTTTCATGCGAATAATAATAATAATAATAATGACTATATTATTAAATGTATAGATATAGGTGTGTCGTGAAAAAGTTTGCTTCCCAACCATATGGTACTAGGTTCAGTACGCATGTATCCATGCACGTATGTATGCATGCATGCATGTATACATATGTATGCATGTATATGTATGTCTTTGTGTATACTCTTCTCAACGCTTGACAACTGCTGTTGGTTTGCTGAGAACCCCCATGATTTAGTGGTCCGATAGAACAAGTACGATGCTTTAAAATAAGTACTGGGAGTCGATTCATTCAAGTAATTCCTTCGAGATTGGTGCCACAGCATGGCTGCAATCAAATGATTGAAACAAAAATAAATAAATAAAATTAAAATAAAATCTCTTGTATCAACTTCTATTTTTCCAGTTCTACAACGCCCCCTACACACATTCAGACACAAACAGCTTCCCCACAGGTCCCATGTACCAAATTCCGCTAATAATTTATTAGTCAACCTGAAGCTTTAGTAGAAAACATGCTTCCAAGGGTGTGGCTTACAAAGATCGAGCCCGGAACCACGTGGTTGCGACACGAACTATTCAACCACCTTAGCCAATATACGCCTTTTATATAAATAAATATAGGTGAATACGTAGACAATAACATTTTCAGGTGTGTACGTTATGCTCGAAAATAAACATACGCACACGACTTACACGTATTATGAAAAGAAAACAATAATATTTATATCTATTATACATATGTACTTGTTTATTTATATATATATACGTGTGCGAAAAAAAGAAAATCACATACAAGCACACACACACACACACACACACACACACATGCAAACATAAGTTGTTGATGTAATCGCTTTGCAAAACAATTTTACACATACCCACAAACATACAAAATAGGTGTTTCTGGAAACGTGATGTACGGTACACATGTATGCGTACATATATATGTACGTGTATGTGTGTGTGTGAGTGTGTGTATATACACATATATGTATATAATCTTTTGTATATATAACAAAAAAAAAAACAACAGACGTCAATAGGTGGTATTCATTGAATTTATTAGGTTGACGCTCAGTTTAAGATGGAAAAATGGAAAAAGCGGGTATGTGTGACGTTTCGAGTATGGCTCTCCGTCAGAAAAAGGAGCGGGGAAAAAGACCGGAGAGAAGAAAAAGAATAGTTCGAGAAAAGCACGTGCGTGGTTACACGGCTGATGTACATCTATCTATCTATCTATCTATCTATCTATCTATCTATCGGTATGTCTGTCTGTCTGTCTGTCTGTCTATCTATCAATATATATATATATATATATATATATATATATATATATATATATATATATATACACGTATATATACATACGCACACACACACACACACACACACACACACACACACACACACACACACACACACACTGCATAAGTATAAGGTTAAAAAATTAAAATAATTTATTACCATTGGTTCGCATGCTTAATATAAGTCATAAGACATAAGTATTAAATTATTTAATTTTTTTCCCTTATACTTATGCAGTAAAATTTTCCAATTCTTAGGATATATAGTACACAGTTTAAATTTATTTACTACTTTACTATTCTGACTACACCCGCGCACTAAGTTTGAATCCATTATGCATAAAAATAGAGCTGTCTTGTGCATGTGCTTGCCTCGTGTTTTCGGTACGTATTACAGCTACATAATTATGAATTCTTTAGCGATCCTACTGACGAGCTACAGATACCAAATCAATTTATTTGGTCATTAATAGCGAAAATCGAGTAGAGGATAAACTCATTTTTTATTCACTCTAGTGCCTATTAGCAGCGTGCCTTAAAAATTCCTTTTTTCGTGGTTTGGGTTTAACTACCTTTTTTAGCATGTAAGAAGTCCTGTCAAGGGTCTTCTCTCCGTGTATAAATTTTTATACACTCTTATATAAAATATTTTGTCCCATGGCTTTCATTATGTATGCAAACCACTGGTAATAAATTATTTTAATTTTTTAACCCTATACTTATGCTGTAAATTTTTCCAATTCTTTTACATGCTTCTGTGTGTGTGTGTGTGTGTGTGTGTGTGTGTGATGTATGTGTGTGTTTATATGTGTTTGTGAGTGTATGGATGGATGGCTGTAATTATATCTATCTATCTATCTATCTATCTATCTACGGATGTGTGGTAAGAATCACTTGGTTCCGAGTTCAGTCCCACTGTGTGATACCTTGGGTAAGTGTCTTCTACTACAGCTTCGAGCCAACCAAAGCCTTGCGAATTAACATGACTGACGGAACTTGAAAGAAGCCCGTCGTGTGTACACACACACACACACACACACACGCACTTGCTCGCATGCCTGCACACACGCATGCAAATAAGTAGACAGACAGACGGACAGGCAGACAGGCAAACAGGCAGGCAGACAGACATACAGGCAGACGGACAGACAGACAGACAGATATATATATATATATATATATATATATATATATATATATATATATATAGTAGACTTACTTGTAAAATAGGACGTGTGCGTTCAATAATGTAATAATACAAAGAATATATATACATGTATACACACATATATGTACATACTTACATCTACATGTGTATATACATGCATATCAGGGTACAGGACGTTAGAACAATAAACTACAGACAACGGAACGAACACATAGGAAAACGGAAAGCCCCTTGGAATATCCCTTCATCAGCTGTCTTCGAAACGTCTAGATAGAATAGAGACAGCTGATGAAGGGATATTCCAAGGGGCTTTCCGTTTTCCTATGTGTTCGTTCCGTTGTCTGTAGTTTATTGTTCTAACGTCCTGTACCCTGATATGCATGTATATACACATGTAGATGTAAGTATGTACATATATGTGTGTATACATGTATATATATTCTTTGTATTATATATATATATATATATATATGTATGTATGTATGTAGGTAGGTATGTATATATATGTATATATACATACATACATATATATATATATATATATATATATATATATATATATAAACTGAAAGACATACATAGTTTCCGTCAACCGAATCTACTCTTAAGGCTTTGGTTGGCTCGATGAAGGCATTCGCCCAAGGTGCACATGCAGGGAAGTTGAACCAGGAACCATCTGGTTGGGAAGCAAACCTTTTACTGCATACGGGTGCAGGCGTGGCTGCGTGGTAAGGAGCTTGCTTCCCAACCATATGGTTCCGGGTTGAGTCCCACTGCGTGACACCTTGGCCAAGTCTTCTATTACAGCTACAGGCTGACCAAGGCCCTGTGAGTGCATTTGGTAGTTGGTAGACGGAAACAGAAATAAGCCTCTCGTACATATATATATATATATATATATATATATATATATATATATATATATATATATATACATACATGCCCATATATATGTATATGTATATATCTATGTGTGTGTGTCTTTGTGTCTGTATTTTTTCCCCATCACCGCTTAACAACCGGTGTAGGTGTGTTTATGTCCCGGTAACTTAGCGGTTCTGCAAAAGTACTGATAGAATAATAAAAATAAGTCCTGGGATTGATTTGTTCGATTAAAACCCTTCTAGACGGTGCTTCAGCATGGCCGGAGTCAAATGACTGAAACAAGTAAAAGATTAGAATAAGAGAATACATACATACATACATACATACATACATAGACGCACACTCACACACACGTTTGTCTGTCCTTGTTTGTACCCTCTGCGTGTAGCCCTTTGTCGGTAGTAAAGAAATAACACACACAATACTAGGGAGTATCGATCACATTGTCGCCGGCTGCTCAGTCGTTGCACTTAAAGAATATAAAACCAGACATCATCGAGTTGGCCAGTATTTGCACAGGAGCATATGTCGTCACCATGACATCTTGCACCCTAAGAATTGGTATGAGCCAGTCACTCTTGATCACGTGTGCAACACCCTAACCAATAGGCCATGCGACCTAACACATGCATACATACATACATACACACACATACATGCATGCATACATATACATACATACATACATACATACATACGTACGTATGTACATATATACATCGAAATTAGCTGCTCTCTAGAAACGAATGTAGATAGAAAAATACCAGAGAAAGAGGACATTTATGATCCATTGACAAGGAGCTTGCAAATCCAGTACCCAAGATACACTGTCAGCTTCATACTTGTTATTATTAGAGCAAGAGGATACATACCAACGCGTCTTGAGAAAGTATGGTTGATCTTGGGATTTTGGAGAGAGAATGCAAATCTTTAATTCATGGGCTACGATATCTGGGAATATGAAAATCTGCAAGACCTTTTTAAGATTTTAAAGAAGATGGTTACAACGAGATATTTTCTTTCACAACCTTGAAATTAAAACGAGAAGGGGAACATACATGCATACATACAAACAAGCACTCGAACCTGTACAGTATAATCTTCGTTCTCCTGAGCCAGATATTCTTTTCTACTTTTGGCACAAAGCCCGAAATTTTGCGGGAGGGTGCCAGTCGATTAGATCTTCCCCAGTACGCAACTGGTACTTAAGTTATCGACCCCGAAAGGATGAAAGGCAAAGTCGACCTCGGCAGAATTTGAAGTTGGAACGTAAAGACAGACGAAATACCTATTTCGTTATTTCCCACATGGGGCTAAACATAGAGGGAACAAACAAGAACAGACGAACGGATTAAGTCGATTACATCGACCCCAGTGCGTAACTGGTACTTAATTTATCGACCCCGAAAGGATGAAAGGCAAAGTCGACCTCGGCGGAATTTGAACTCAGAACGTAACGGCAGACGAAATACCGCTAAGCATTTCGCCCGGCGTGCTAACGATTCTGCCAGCTCGCCGCATTCCTGAGTCAGATATTAAATCATTGAGTATGCAAAGCAACTCAACAACTATTCGGTGACATCTCTATATATCTACATGTATTGTTAATAGTATATATTTCTTGATAAATACAACATTCGGTGATAAGCTAAAGATATGCAGGGACTTATAAACTAGGTATTTAGGTTTCTTATTGGCAACCACATAGTTCTTGGGTTCGATCCCCCTGTATGGTACACCCTGCGTAGCTCTCTTCTACTATAGACACGATTTGATGAATATTCATTGAATGCAATTTGGTAGCAAGAAACTATACAGAATATCGTCAAGTAGGTGTGTGTGTGTGTGTGTGTGTGTTTGCGAGTGTATGTAAGTATACATGTATATGCGTGTGTGTATGTGTGTGTTTGTCATTGCACTGGTTTAAAATTTAGTGTTGCTTATGTATGCAACCGTTTATGCCTTGTAATTTGTTGGTTCGGAGGCGATGGCCTTTAGTCTCGGAGGTGGGGAAGAAGAAGAAGCATGACTGCACCCAATGATTGAAAGAACGTACAGTAATATTTGGGCACATACACTATAGAGAAACACAAAACGTATAACATACCTTAATACCAGAACGTATAATATACCTTAATATTTTTATTCACTTTCCCTTCACTACAGTAAAAGAACATACAAATTCCAGACTATATACATGCTGAAACATATTATGTCATACATAATAAATATGATAGAACAACACACTCATATACAAATGCGCCAACATGTACAAATACTCACAGTACTTTAAACTGACATACCAACACGTTTCACAAACACACAATCAAACATTCATACATGTACGTTCGCATACACATACATACGAAGCTGAGCAACTCGTTTTCAGGGTTTTGTTTTTCATTGACTCACTTCCTCATACTATTTCCCTTTGCTACTTCTTCTCCGTCTATATCTCTTCTCCCCCTTTGTGTTGTCTGCTGCCACTCCGTCGGTGAAACTTTTTACACTCTCACTGTTCCCCACTCAACATTGTCTGACTCTCCTGCAGTAGCAGTCAACCATGTGCGGCGGCGCAACCATTTGCTCTTTTTCTTCCCTTTCTTTTTTTTTTAGCGGGCGCTTTCTCCTCACACCGCACCATAACTAAACTAGCTGAGAGAGTAGCGAACGCTCTTGTCAGTCACTCATCACTCAGTCATTTATCAACTCACTCATTCACTCACTCACGCAATGACTGATTTCACCTCTATCTTTCTCTCCTTATATTGCTTCGTTTTTACATGCCTTATTCTTTATTGTACTACGCAAATACTCACTGTCCATTCACCTCTGCACGCACACACACACACACACACACACACACACACACACACACACACACACACACACACACACACAATTTAATATATGTATGTTCTTTTATTCTTTTATTTGTTTCAGCCATTAGACTGCAGCCATGCTGGAGCACCACCTTGAAGGGTCGAACAAATCGACTCCAAGACTTATTTTCTAAGCTTAGTACTTATTCTATCGGTCTCTTTTGCCGCATAGCTAGGTTAAACACACCAACACCGGTTGTCAAGCAGCGATGGGAGGGAGACAAACATAGGCACAAAGACACACACAGGTACACACATATATATCTATACATATACGACGGACTTCTTTCAGTTTCCGTCCACCAAATCCACTCACAAGGATTTGGTCGACCCGAGGCCATAGTAGAAGATACTTGTCAAAGATGTCATGCAGTGGGACTGAACCTGGAAGTATGTAGTTGGGAAGCAAGCTTCTTATCACACAGCCACGCCTGTGTCTATATGCATATTATTTTTAATACAGTGTATATTAAATGATATTTATTTCTCACTGGATGGAGTACATTTATTGTTGACCTTACCTTAATAATGACTGGTACTCAGTCGCTTACGACGACAAGGTTTCCAGTTGATCCGATCAACGGAACAGCCTACTCGTGTAATTAACGTGCAATAAGTTGAGCACTCCACAAACACGAATACCGTTAACGTAGTTCTCAAGGAGATTCAGCATGAGACAGAATGTGACAAGGCTGGCCTTTTGAAATACAGGCGTTGCTCATTTTTGCCATGTTCCAAAATGTAAACTTGTTCTAAAACGTTTTTTTCCAAACGTGTCCGATTATGCTTCTAGTCAGGCGTAGCATATCTTGTTCTGATTTGCTGTTGGTTAATATTTCCATGGTGTTACATGGCTAAAGTCCACCCACTAATCTTACCTCGAAAATTTCAAATAAAGCCCAAAACGAATGAGCCAGAACGACAAAGAATACTACAGGAACAAATGTCTCTCAATAGAATAAACATGGAAACTGAACTCTTAATATTATGAGCCACAACAAATGAACAAAAAAATCAAAGATATTGATCAACAAATAGAAGAATGCACAAAAAAATCTTATGTCTCTCTTATATCTCAAAAAAAAAAAAGAGATACTTATATCTCTCCAGCGATGGGAAAAATGCAAGATGTGGTTCCTTGAATACGAAGAGGAATTCAAAAAAATATACACCACAGACAACCCCTTCATCAAAAAACAGAACAAAAAATAAAACCCTGCAGAAACAATCTGACCATTAAATACAACATACTTAACTCACAAACACAATTCCCCCAACCCAAACCAAATACACCCATCTACAACCGAAGAAAAACCACACCCAACCACAACACATATTCCCCAAATTTTCTCTCACAAATCCAGATCCAGAAATAACATACAACAACCTTATAACACAAACACTCTAAACTTTGGAAGAGGTGCACTCGGAGCCTAGAGGGCTACATCAGGTCCCCTAATAAAATATAACTACAAGTACCCCCATCGGAACCACAATCACCCAAACTACCCAGACCTCCCAGAACCCCAACAAGACTGCAATACAATAGCAACTACAGCAGACTCCCTCCTCAACATACTCATCATCAAAAATAACCCTACAGACTCACTCAAAACAGACTGACAACAAATATCAACCTCACTCAAAGTTACATTCCTTTTTTAGCACAAGGATAGAAATGTCAGGACACACATTGTCCCCTGCCCACACACACACACGAGAAATCAAAGGCAATTAACCTTTCCAAAAAAATCATTAACTGACACCCAAATAGAAACTCTAAGTAAGGGACTGAAGTTTACACCCACACCACAAAGTCCAAACTTCCCTGAATTGAAAAATGACATTGCAGAATTTTCTCGAAAACTCAGGCTGGCCGGAATACTCAACCAACAAGTCTAATGATGCGGACGAATCACTAGCCAGAAACAAAAGTAACTTTTGCCCAAATAAAGGATTAAAGCACTGGACTACTAATGTGAATACATTATGAACTTCTCCTTTGGAAAAATTGAACACACGAACATTAAATCAAACTTTACAAAGCATGAATGGAGGAATCTACTGGACTTACGAGAAAATACAGATATAACTATCAAAGAAACCGATAAAGGGAGTAGTGACGTCATCATGGACACAAATTACTATAAAGACCTACCACTCACAATGCTTGAGGACAACAACTATTACATAAAAGCAACCCACCACAAAAAGCCAAAAATAATGGAAAACCTCACAACTAACCAGCAAAGGAATTGACTATTTATGCCACTTCAAATGCAAAACGAGCAACTTTTATGGTTTACCATAAATGCAAAAGGATAAGTGATGCCTGTAAATTCTCAGCAAACAAATAGTTGTGAACTGGTGAGAAAGAACTTCCGAGCTTCTATGAACAGAGAACTTCTAATGTTTCCCCACCTAAAGAGTCTTCTGGCTGACCCGCTTAGTGATGAGACGTAGCACACTAAGTTGCCATTCTTTGCCGACATTTTCCGAACTTTGATCGTACTTAACCAGAATGTGTAGAGCAAGAACTGACAAAATCAACTCTTTTCTGGAAAAACTAACATTGTGGAGGGCTAGAATAAAAGACGAGAATAAAGTTTAAATGTCTGAGCTAACAAAATCTTTCAAGAGAGAGAAAAATCTTGTTGAATTTATTTTGCAAAGCTTGTTACTACCGAGTAATAATATTTTAACGTATTTACCTTCACATGATGTATCTTCATGGATTTGATAAAAGATCCATTTGTGTGTAAGCAACATTTACTGTTTCTGAAGAATATAAGTTGACAGGAATCAGATATGACAGAGGACAGAAATTGCAGCACTCTTCAACTGACATAAGCTTGTTATGACTGTCTGTCTGGTAGGTATACCTAATCACCATAATAAAAGCGCTTAGAAAGCTTTTTTCCTTTCTCACCTTCATATCTTTGTGAAGCTGGGTTCTCGCTATCAGCATGATTAAGAACGAATACAGGTCACGACTCCAAACACTTTAAAAAAACTTGAGAGTATAGTTGTCAAACAGCCAGTCTCGGACAAGTTCTTCATTAATATCATAAGTAAACTTTCAAAGGCAGTTAGCTAACAGAATCATTAGCACGCCGGGCAAAATGTTTGCAGCATTTCGTCCGTCGTTACGTTCTGAGTTCAATTTCCGCCAATGTTGACTTTGACTTTCATCTTTTCGGAGTCGATAAAATAAGTATCAGTTGAGTACTAATGTCGATTTAATCGACTTAGACCCTTCTCCGAAATTGCTGGCCTTAAGCCAAAATTGAAAACCAATATTAATTAAGCGTAAACTAACAAAGGCAGCGAGTTGGCATGCCGGAAAAATAATTAGTGGCATTTCGTCCGTTTTTACGTTCTGATTTCAAATTTAACCGTGAGTCGACTTTGCCTTTCATCCCCGTTCGGGATCGATCAAATAAGTACCAGTTGCAAACTGGTTCTATATAGACGACTAACCCTTCCACTAATTTCGGGCCTTGTGCCTATAGTACAAAAAAAAAAGAAAGAAAAAAAATTGAGTGTGAAATTTTCATTTGTCCATAATTGTATTTTTATACTTTAAAATATATTTTCTTACATACTTGGAGTAAACAGAAAACAGTAATATTCTTTCCTATCTAGAATATGTAAAATTATGCAAGCGATGAAATTATTTTATATACTGAACAGAAAATGTTGCTATTGGTTGATTAGAATTTTAGTTATTATATTTTGAGTCCAGAGACAGCAATACTCCAGCGCACTACATCTACACCAGTACTACATTAAAGTCGTAGCACTATTTCATCTCCAGTTTATGTTCACACTTTTGTGAATGCAATCAAAATTTACACGCGTATTCCTTAAAATTTACATGCGTAATCGACTGACTCCTCTCCTCCGAAGTTTCTGGCCTTGTACCAAAATTTGAAACCCCACTTCTGACTGCCTATGACCCACCATGGACCCTTCCATCTACGCATACACCCACTCATTCACACACCTGTCACTATAGCTGCTGATCTCTCAGAGCGACATTAATACGCGCACGCGCACACATCCTACCACACACACGCACAGACTACGCACACAAACACACAGCTAATACCACACACACATACGCTACCACACATACGTACGACATACGCACATACAACTACCACTACATGCACACACGCTACCACGCACACACACACGCATACACACGCAGTTACTGCCACACACACGCTACCATATATATATACACACGCTACCACATAAACCAAACGCTACGACACGCCACCACACGCGTGCGCATGACCATTTTCGCACCCTCCTGTTCCAGAAAGCATTTTCGCTTCATTCCTACTTCCGGTCACTTCAAAAATGTAACCGCACGTGATTGTTGGCGATTTTCTTCCTCCTTCGTCTTGGACTTTCTTGTTTCTTCCTGTTTCCGAAGAAGAGCTATGCTCGAAACGTGAAACTTCTACTCTTTTCTTTCTCTGAGCGTCTTATTAATATATTACTTGTACCAGGTCTAAACGTTTGTTTGTTCTTTTCTTTTTCTCTGTGTTTTTTTAATTGACTATATATATATATGTATATATATATATATATCAGTGGCGACGCCGGCACTCGGGCTATTCGGGCTTAGTCCGAGTATAAATTTAGTAAAGTTAACGTGTATTTGCAAACTGATTTAATGTCTGTCAACACCGACTTCAAGTATGTAATTTCAGCCAATAACTCGGGTCACGCTTCATTTATTGTTGTTCAACGTCTGGCGGTCGTCTTAGAGGTGCCCTGTGTCAAAAAATATCATTCGTAGCAAACGTTCTCATGACATCGTTCACACGTCCCTGACTTGGGTTCAGAACTTACAACCCGAGTTGTTATCTATAATCGTAAAAATTTTAATTAATTCAAATTCAATGTTTTCTTGAATCAATAAATTTCCATAGAGATTAGGATTTAAATTTCAATATATGAAAAGTTTCCTTTCTACAATATTCTTAAAGGAACGAAAAATTATCCAGCAACTCGGGCTAATCCGAACGAGCCTGGTAGGTATAAAAGACTAACTGCTCCGCAGTTGTTATTTGATTACTGTTATTCTGTACATCTGTGTGTAAAGATCAGTTGTGCCTTGCAAGGTTGTTTTATTTGTGCCTTTAACTTAAAAAATGAAGAAAGACATAGTGCTAGATATAAAAAAAAATAAGTAAGCTATTTCGAGCTAAAAATATTGAATAAAAAACGTGAAATTCTTCGAGTAGGTATGAGAAATGAAATTATTTTCTGAAATATCAAGCTGTTGTTTTCTATCGATATCCTGAACACAGAGGACATGTATAATAATAATAATAATAATAATAATAATAATAATAATAATAATAATAATAATAATAATCGTTTAACGTCCGCTATCCATGCTAGCATGGGTTGGACGATTTGACTGGGGAGTGGCGAACCAGATGGCTGCACCAGGCTCCAATCTGATCTGGCAGAGTGTCTACAGCTGGATGCCCTTCCTAACGCCAACCACTCCGAGAGTGTAAAGTGTGTTTTTACGTGCCACCGGTACGAGGGTCAGTCAGGCGGTACTGGCAACAGCCACGCTCAAATGGTGTTTTTTACGTGCTACCTGCACAGGAGCCAGTCTAGCGGCACTGGCAACGACCTCGCTCGAATGTTTTTTCACGTGCTACCGGCACAAGTGCCAGTATGTCGACGCTGGTAACAATCACGCTCAAATAGTGCTTTTTACGTGGTGCCACCGGCACGGAAGCCAGACAGCTGCTCTGGCAATGATCACGCTCGGATGGTGCTGTTAGCGCTCCACTGGCACGGGTGCCAGTCATCGAATTTGGTTCGATTTCGATTTCACTTGCCTCAACAGGTCTTCGCAAGTAGAGTTTAGTGTCAAATGAAGGAAAGGTACGCATAAGTGGGCTGGTTACACCCCTGGCAAAGACCACGGGCTAGGGTCTCACTTGGCTTCCCGGGTCTTCTCATGCACAGCATTTTCTCAAAGGTCTCGGTCACTAGTCATTGCCTCGGTGAAGCCTAATGTTCGAAGGACGTCCTTCACCACCTCATCTTCCTGGGCCTACCTCTTCCACAGGTTCCCTCAACCGCTAGGGTGTGGCACTTTTTCACACAGCTATCCTCATCCATTCTTGTCACATGACCATTCCAGCGCAATCGTCTCTCTTGCACACCACAACTGATGCTTCTTAGGTCCGACTTTTCTCTCTGTCATTTATGGCTTTATATATTTGTGTGTGTGAATGTGTGTGTGTGTGAATGTGTGTGTGTTTATGTCGGTATTTGTCCCCACACCACCGTTTAAACTAGTGTTGGTTTGTTTGCGTAACCATAACTTAGTAGTTCGGCAAAATAAACCCATACAATACGTCTTAGGCTTTAACAAGCCCTGGGTTCGATTTGCTTCACTAATACTCTCCTGAGTATTAATCAAGCGTGATCGAGGATGCCGGGTAGCACCTATATTGTTAGGAATAAGAATTAGAAACCCTTAAAACCGCAAGAAAGCACATTTTCATATACTGACAGGGGAGATAACCAGCCCACAACCAGCGATATCAGTATATTAATCTAGATTCACTTGAAAATGACCACCTCATCCGTAGTGACTACTCCATCACTGGACGGTTTGGCTAAATCCTGACTGCCAGTATTTATATTTACCATATGAATTTGTGGCTGATCCAGCAAAATGCTAATGTGAAAATTATTACACACACACACACACACACACACATACACACACACACACGCACGCACACACACAGATGCACACACATATACACATATATACATATATGCAAGCAACAGTTCCGCTGTTCGTTTGTACATGCAGACCTTAGTATCTTTACCTTTTAACCTTTATTTGTTTCAGTCACTGGACTGCGGCCATGCTGGGGCACCGCCTTGAAGAATTTATAGCCGAATGTATCCACCTCCAGGACTTTAAGCCTGATACTTATTCTATCGATAACTTTTGCCGAACCGTTAAGTTACGGGGACATAAAGACACCAACACCGGTTGTCAAGCGGTGGAGGGGGGACAGACACATACATACATGCATACATACATACACACACACACACACACACACACACACACACACACGTATATGTATATATATATATATATATCTAAAATACAAAATGGGACAAGAACGCAAAATATCCAGACAGGTGATACAAAAAAGGGACAACAAAACATCCAGATAGACGATACAAAGAAAACAAGGACGGGTCATTTTGAGTTTTCTTTCCTCAGTCGAGTTCCTGATTATCTTTGCAATTTCGGTTGGTTATACTCGAGATTGCTCCAGTCTGGCCCGCCCCAAGAAAAAACTAAGCTAAGTGAATTAGATTCCTTGGAAGAAAGCAGCGAATGTATACGAAAACAAGGACGGAAAAAAAACGGAGAATGTTACACAAATACAAATAACAGGACATAACAACAGGTGTCTTTCGAGTAAGGACAATTTTAAATTAAGCTGGCGTGTGTAGAAATAAGGCTTTACGGCAGGGATACAATATTTCACAGGCACAGGGAAGAATATAGATGTTGCACGGACGACGGCCGACCCAAGAAAGAAAGATCAGGCTTGGCCGAACACCGGACAAGTGGGGGAGAGAAAAGAGAGAGAGGTAAAGGCAGAGGGACAGAATAATTAAGGAGGGGCGAGTGAAAGGACAGGGACAGAGTAAAGTGAAAAGAGGAGGGAAGTGAGCATGAAGAGAAGGCAAGGATATGTGAGAGAGGGAACGAAAGAACGAAGAGTGGAATGAACAAAGTAAGCATGAAAGGGCTGATAGAAAGAAAGAAAGAATAGAGACGTACAAGTTTTAGATAAATGTAAACTTACATATAAGAGACGAAAGTGTACGTACGCCGCTACACACACACACACACACACACACACACACACATACATATATATATATATATATATATATATATATATATATATATATATATATATATATATATATATACATACATATATATATATATATATATACATATATATATATATATATATATATATATATATATATATATATATATATATATATATATATATATATATACATATATAAAATACAAAATGGGACAAGAACGCAAAACATCCAGACAGTTAGGTGATACAAAAAAGGGACAACAAAACATCTAAATAGACGATATAAAGGAAATAAGGACGGGTCATTTGGAGTTTTCTTTCCTCAGTCGAATTCCAGATTATCTTTGCAATTTCGGCTGGTTATACTCGAGATTGCTCCAATCTGGCCAGCCCCAAGAAAAAACTAAACTAAGAGCATTAGATTCCTTTAAAGTAAGCAGTGAATGTAGGACGAGAAAAAAACGGAGAATGTTACACAAATACAAATAACAGGACAGAACAACAGGTGTCTTTCGACTGACGGGCTTCTTTCAGTTTCCGTCTGCCAAATCCACTCACAAAGCTTTGGTCGACCCGAGGCTATAGTAGAAGACACTTGCCCAAAGTGTCATGCAGGACGACTGAATCCGGAACCATGTGGCTGGAAAGCAAACTTCATACCACACAGCCACGTCTGCGCCTATATATGTACATTTTTAAATTGGTGCTGCCCTTGTGTCGACCTTTAAACACCACCATTAGAAAAGAGCAGCGGGTGGCATAGTCATCATAGCACCAGGCAAAAAAAATTGTTTTGTGCTATTCAGTTACAGCCCTTTACGCTCAGGCTTCAAAATCCTGCTGAGTTCAACTTTGTCTTTCATATTTTCCAGAGTTGATTAAAATAATTAAGCGAACTGATTGCAGTCAATATCTAAGAGCTTAATGAATATCGATACTTGCACCCAACTCACACCACCAATTAGATCTCAGGCCTTGTGAGACTACTGTTAATAGGGTGGTGAACTGGTAATATCTTTGGAATTCGGGCAAAATGCCCTGTATTTCTTCCTGTTCTTTTTTTGTTTTTTTACATTCCGGGTTCAGATCATACCGCAGTCAATCTTGCCTTTCATCCTCCTAAGATTGATAAAAATAATGTACCAGTCATTTACTGGGGTTGATATGATGGGCTGTTGTTCCTTTCCTATACCCTCTAAATTTGGGGAATTAAGAAATATTTCGTCTGTCTTTACTATATGAGCACAAATTCCGCCGAGTCGACTCCGACTTTTACCCTTTCGGTGTCTATGAAATAAGTGCCAGTTGAATATTAGGGTCAACGTAATCGACTACTCCTTTTCCTCAACTACGGCCTTGTGCCCATAGTAGAAAGAAGATGGCGGATTGATAAAAATCGTTAGAATTTCGGCAAAATGCCTTGTGTTTCTTCCAAGTTTTTACCTTATGAGTTCAGATCCTGTCGAAGTCAATTTGACTTTCCATTCTTTATAAGATCGATAAAATAAAGTACCAATTAAGAAGAGGGCTTGATTTAATTGACTTCTGCCAAACCCGCCAATATTTTCTGCGTTCAAATTCCGCCAAGGTCGACTTTGCCTTTCATCATTTCAGGGTCGATAAAATAAGTACCTGTTAAACAGGTATCGACTTTCCTCACTGCCCCAAACTCACTGACATAGTGCCAAAAATTTGAAACCAAAATTTATCACTCAATCATTGAGAGCATCGGAAAGATGCTTTGCTGTATTTCTTCTAGGTATTTATGTTTTGAGTTCAAATCACGGCATGGTCAACCTTGCCATTTATTTCTTTCGGACGGCGGCATCGGCTAAGACAGCCGCCCCTCAAAATTGTTAGCCCTGTGTCTAAATAAGAAATTTTTCCTATCCTAATTATTAGCATTAGTAATTTCAGGCGAATTTTCCTTATACATATAGTCGTTTATTTAAATTGTTACTATACATACACATATATACACACAATAGAGATTTCGTAATTCCAAAATTATGCAGTGGCTAGAAATGTTGTGTAAGACACACAGACAGACCGGATAGCAGTGGGTGGTAGGTGAGGCGGGTAGGTAGGTAGATAGCAGACATTGATAAAATAGACGTAGACATCTCACAATATCCCACTCTCTTTCTCTCAAACTATTTTAGTTCTTAACGTACTAAATGGCGAGCTAGATAGAGAGACAGATAAATGAATAGACAGCTAGCTAGCAAGTTATGTAGCTAGGCAGAGAAAAAGAGAGAGGGGGAGGGAGACAGATAGATTGATATACAGTGGACAGGAATAGATACACAAGTGGAGACATTCATAGTCAGGTAGACAGATAAACACAGATGTATATGCACTTCATGCGTACGCACGCGCACACACACATACTCGTATATATACGTACTTATGCTTTTGACAGACGGATAGACAGACATATTGATAGATAGATAGATAGATAGATAGATACATACATACATACATATTTGACCGTTGGAGAATAAAGAGAGGCAGGTGTAGGTAAGGAGTAGATATTATGTAGAAAAGAGAAAAAAAACAGAGAGACAGAAAAACAGATAGAGAGGGAAAGAAAAAGAGAAGAGATGAGAGAGAGAGAGAGAGGGATAATTATTAAAAATAAGTGAATGAGCAAAGGAGAGAGAGAGAAACTGAGGGGGAAAGAGAAATGAAACAGAAATAATTGTTAAAAACGAGTGAGTAAGAGAGAGAGAGAGAGAGAGAGAGAGAGAGAGAGAGAGAGAGAGAGAAGTCGGTGTAAGTGTGTATATGTGTGAGCCAGACAGACGGTAAGATGAACAGACAGTGGAAGGCTGAGATAGGACGAGTGTGAGAGTAGCAGGCTGGTTGTGATATAGGTGGTGGTAGGAGTTGTAATGATTGTGGTGGTAGGAGACGTGATGGTGGAGATGTTACTCATGTACTGGTGCCGATGGTGGAGCCGCTACATATCTTAGTGTGGAGTTATATATATTTCTCTATGTACAGTACGTGTGTGTGCGCAGTAAATGTCTGTGTTATCTCATTGAATACACGATTCACTATGTGTGTGTGCTTATTAAGAAATTCAGTAAATTTAAGTTTTAATACATGTAAATGTATGTGTATAACTGTTTTTGTTTGTCTCTGTATGTGTATGACTTTGTAGTAGCTTTCTGTGCTTGCGTTTATATTCATACATACATACATACACACAAACCACATAGGAAAGCGTACACTCATATATATACACATACACATTCACACACACACACACACACATATATATATATATAGATAGATAGATAGATAGATATACATATATATATTTTAGGGTCGGTTTGTTCAACTTAAACCTTTCGAGGCAGTACCCCAGTATGGCCTCGGTCTAATGCCACAAACAAGTATAAGGAAAAATAGATAGATAGATATACATGTGTGTGTATGTGAGTGTATAAGTGCGGGCGCGCGCGCACTTTTAGTGGCTGTGTCAGTAAGGATCAATATGGTGGTAGCCTGCCTGGTATGTGAGAAGTAGACAGCGAGCAGGCGTGGAAGAGTGCGCGTCTCTTTCTTTCTTTCTCTCTCTCTCTCTCTTCATATATATATATATATATATATGTATGTAGTGTGTGTGTGACGTTGACGCCGTCCCGCCTGATGATTGTCAGACACACAGACAGACAAACACACTAAACAACTAAGGAAAGAGGAAAAAAGGAAATCTTGCCAAATTGAGAGACAGACACAAACATGCAATCGCACACACAAACGCACGCGCGCACACACATACACACACACAAAAATATATACATAGACATATATACGTATACATGAATAATCTAAGATATATATTTATAAAACTATGTGTATGTATATTTACACATTTGTTCTTTTGTGTTAACATATATATATATATTCTATATACGTTTACACACATTTGTTCCTTTTGTGTTAACGATCACGGATACTTTACATTACATATAAATAAATATATATGTACAGATAGATACACATCATATATATATATATATATTTATATATATACAGATAGATACATATATATATATATATATATATATATATATATATATATATAGATAGATAGATAGATAGATAGATACACATCATATATATATATATATATATATATATATATATATACAGATAGATACACATCATATATATATATATATATATATATATACGCATATGTGTGTATGTAGCTAGCTAGATTGACAGAGTTTTGAGGTGTATTAAAGCAGTTTTATCAACTGAGAGGATATATAAGTGTTTGTCTATGTATGCTGTTGTTGTGTAGACCTAATCGACCAGGCCTGTCTACGTATGTTTTGTGTTTGTGTGAGAAAGAAAGAATTCGCGCGCGGATATGTGTGTGTATGACAAGGCCACAGACTAATGGAACCAGTCTGTGGTTGTGTGGATATATATATATATATATAGTGCCCAAGTTTGTGTGTGTGTGTATATATATATATTATGCCCATGGTTTGTGGTGACTGTCGAATGTAAACGTGAAAGAGGGAATGGCAAGATAATTGTAGACAGAAACCATTACTGTTAATATATATTATATATATGTGTTTGTGTGTGTGACATGTTTACTTGTCCCTCTGAGAACAATTCCTTATGCGTCTATATGTACGAATATCTATCTGTCTATGTACGTCTATCTCTGCCTCTCTTTTTGTCTGTCACTCTCTTTCTCTCCCTCTATGTATATATATATATATATATATATATATATATATATATATATATATATATATATATATATATACACACACACACAGATATATATATATATATTCACACGCCTCTATATACCGATACATGTGTGTGCATGTATGTGCGGAAAACAGAATTGTGTTGTAATAAACAGGCTATTGTGCGTAGGTGTGTGTATGTTTGGCAATGTGTGTGTGTGTGTGTGTGTGTGTGTGTGGTATGTTTGTGTGTGTGTCTCAAAGCGTGTCTGAGTGTCTAAGTGAAGCAGTGATGTGTAGGAGAGAAAAACAGCGATGAAAACGTATATAACTATGTGAGCAAAAGTATGGAGAAAGAAGGTTGAGTAGCGGAGGGTGTTAGACACGTGTGTGTATATGTGTGTGTCAAACAATGTACTTCACCCTCTCTCTCTCTCTCTCTCTCTCTCTCTCTCTCTTTCTGTCTATCTACCTGTCTACAAACAATTACAAATTATATTTAAACACACACATACATTTGGTATATGTGGCAGAGAAAGAGGGTACTCATTGCTTGTTTCAGTGTTAGACCACCTCAGATTCTAATAACTCTGTCTTGCTCTATATACATACATACATACATATATATATATATACATATATATATTTGTATATATATATATATATATATATATATATATATATATATATATATATATATATATGTATATATATATATATATATATATATATATATATATATATATATGTATATATATATATATATATATATATATATATATATATATATATATATATATATATATATATATACACATACATACATATATACATACATATATATATATATATATATATATACACATACATACATACATACATATATATATATATATACACACATACATACATACATACATACATATATATATATATATATATATATATATATATATATATATATATATATATATACACATATATACACACATACATATACATGTAAAAATACACACACATACGCATTTATGCATGTGTGTGTGGAAGAACAGCGATTAAAATGGTTTACAGAGAAAGAAAGAGAGAGAGAGAGAAAGAGACAGAGAAAGAGAGACATGTGAGTGGCTATGTGTTTAACGAGAAGAATGTATATGTGAGAGTAGAGTGGTGATAGAATGTGAGTTAGCGTAGTGGAGACAAGGCAGTTTAGACAGACTACTCAAGAGAAGGCGGCCGGTCATCAGACAGAACCGGCAGGATTGATGGTGCAGTAGAGTGGTGCGATGAAGTGTAGTCTGTACACACACGCACACACGCACGCGGCGCGCAGAGATCTATCTATCTATCTATCTATCTAGTGAATAAACCGAAAAATTGTTCGGCGAATGATAAGATAAAATAAGTAGTGTAGACGGGTGTATACATACATATATACATACATACATACATACACACATACAGACATACATACATACATACATACATACATACATACAGACAGACACACACACATATACACATACAAATAGATGCATGTATGTACATGATAAAAATGTGTAGTACCTGTATTTGTCACATTGTGGCTCGCTGAATCTCAGAGAACTATACGCTAAGGATACGCGTGTCTGTGGAGTGCTCAGCCACTTGCACGTTTATTTCGCGAGCAGGCTGTTCCGTTGATCGGTTCAACTAGAACACTCGTCGTAACCGACGTAGCCCCAGTCTATCTATCTATCTATCTATCTATCTATCTATCTATCTATCTATCTATCTATCTATACACACGCTCTTCGTAGATTATCTGTACATTCATACAGAAATTCAACAGGCCACATTCTAATGTTGGTACAGTGTGTGTGTGTGTGTGTGTGTTTGTGTGCGTGTGTGCTTATAACACACATGTAAGCTGTCTGACAGAACTTGAACAGAAATTAGTGGTATATACAAGTGAGGTATGGGTACGAAACTATACAGGTAGTCGTGTAAGCACTCGCATACGAATTTTATGAACTGATGCGTGTACTTGCATACACACGCACTCACACAATAACACACACACACACACATACATGCATGTGTCTGTTTTTATGAACACTAGTACACTATGTGTGTGTGTATGTATATATGTATGTAATATTTATGTGTGTGTGGTGATATACATTTTTATGTATATAACCTCGACTATGGTATCTGTCTCTCTGTCTCTCTCTCTCTCTGTACTGATGCACTTGTTCGTGTGAATGCAGCAGTGTATGTGAATTAGGTTGGAATCTTGCCAAAGACAGAAAGGAATCGGCAGTGAAACAACACTATTTCTAACAACAGAAACAACTACAATCACAGCTCAAACACCAACACAGCCACCACCACCACCACCACCACCACCATATAGAAAAACCTGTAAAATTCAACCATACATACCATCACTTTCGTCCATCTTTTTTAAGCTGGAAAAAAACTGATAACGATTTCTTTTATTGGCCCACAAGATCCCCAAAGAAGTTGGGGACAGTATTAGAACGAAAGACAAAACAGTAAATATTACAAAACCAAAAAGAGAAAGGTCTCACTGAGTTGGATACAAAACCATCTCGAGTCTATGAAGGAAATGTACAAAACCAAAATTACGGTGAGTACCAAGGGTGAGGGTCCTCTACAATGGCCTACAAGATGCATGCAGGGAATAGGACAGGACCTTGTATTCGGGTCATGCTCGACAGTGTCATCCGTTCGCAATAAATTTATTGTAAAGCAGCCCTTCACTAGTCTTCCTCTCCAAATGGAGCTTGAATAAATCTAAACCAAAAGAAGAAAGCATCTGCTTTCAGTCTTAGTTCGCCTTAGTGAACAGACAGAGAAAAAACTAATGCCCTCTTTGCGAAAGGAAGGCAGCCGTAGGTTCAGTTGCTTGATGTAAACGTCTTGCTATTAATGATAGCTGTTCGACATAATTCCACAAGGCAGGATAGTTTACAAGTGCGTCCAGAACGGTTTCGACGTTCTACAAGCAGACCCAACTGACAACCCTTCCATTCCTGTAGAGTTATCTCGAGCCGGCAATGTTTCTTGGTATCGATGCTGGTCTAAGAATGTCTAGATGTTAACCAGAGTCAACGATCTAAAAGTCCTCTGGCGCTGACGAGACAGTTCATTATCGTATCCTCGATAACGTTATCTCTCTTATTCACCACTAAACCTCTTTAGAAAGCTGACATGGATGTTCCACAGGTCGCGTTGTTCAACAAGTGGAGGGCTATTTGAGCCTGACAACACTTTAGATGCCTGAAACTCAATCTTGATCGTTGTTTGTCATAGGATTGCAACACTGTCACAGAGACAGACTGTAGAAAGATATGTCCGACAAACGGCAACTACATATGTTCGCTCTCGTGAGTTCTCTGCTAAGTCACAGATTCAGCCTGCGTCATCAAATACGGCACGCACAGCCTTCGAAACACAGGATGTTGGCCACAGATGGACTACATGACCAGTGGGACGCATCTTTTCCACAAGAAACGAAAGAACAAATGCTTCACTCTGGCCAGAGGAAACTGGGCCAGGACACAAGGTTCAAGTGGTAATATGCGACGGATGCGATGTAACACATTCACCATCTTTGGTAAACATTTCTCAATTAGGCACAAAACCCTAAACTTTGGGTGATGGCGCAATCAATGAAACTGAATCCAGTACTTAACTAGTACTTTACATTACCGACCCTCTAGTTCAATACACGATGGAAAATTTGTTATAAAGAAATTGCTGATCACTGCATTTAGAATTTGGAGAAATGAATTAAGGTGATCCTATTTTTGTTGTAATATCTCGATTGACTTTATAATTTGCTACTGTACGTAGCTAGGATCATCTGCATCCACACTGTTAAACATATAATTCAATATCTTTATATATCCCTATAAATACTCAAACAAGTGTATTGGAGTAATATTTGACAAATTAGTTGAATTTATGACTTGTTATAGCAAAGACACTATATTGATACGTACAAGCCTTGTACAATAGTAAGTTGTTAACAATTCTACATGCACACACGGACGTAGAGGCACCAGACACTCGCTCACTCACATACATACAAACAGTACTATCAAGTATTTAGATGGAAGTTTTAATTGTACCGGCAACCAAAGGAGCCTCTAAGTCGCTCGACTTACAAGAATTACTACGAAATTCCATTAAATCGTACCTCACCATTATTGTCTTTTGTGGGGTTTTTTTTTACACTGGACCATATAGCCCTACATTACAAAATGACGAGGTCACAGCTAGAACATATCAGGGGACTGGCTTGGAATTAAATGACATCAGTAACTCTAGTAGTAGCCAACACAATTACAACATCTACTACAGCAACACATACATGAGAGCAACTACAGCAACAAGAACTAACAACCAACCGAGACACTACACCAACACTACCAACAAAGATATTACCAAAAAAAAAATTAAAACGATAAACTAATTAACATTTTACACACACTGCAATCCAGACAGTATATGTGTGTATAGTAGAGAGAAATATGAGTGCGTAGAGGTGAGTGTGAGTGTAGATAAACCGATATGGAGAAAGGAAGAGTAGAAAGTGAGTGAGGGAAGTTGTACACGAGTTTTAAAAGCCTACTTACTCTTGTTTCTCTTTCTGTCTATCTCACATAGTCTCAACTCTCTCTGTCTGTCTACTTACTACCTCTGTCTACACTCCTTCTTTTCTCTTTCTTCCTCCCCTCTCTATATCTATCTGTTTATCTTAGTCTCCTCTTTCTTCTTCTTTCTGTCTGCATACCGCTTCCCTCAGTCTATCCCCCCCGCTATATCTTTCTCACTCTGACTAAGCCTCTACTCCTTCTCTTCCTTTTCCCCTCCGTCTGTCAGTCTACATCTCCTCTCTTTGTTAGTTTTTACCCCCCCGCACCACCACCACCACTTTGTCTACCATCTATTTGTGTCTTAACTCTCTCTGTCTGTTTATTCAAGCCTGTCTTCTCTTTCTGTGTCTCGACTTATCTCTGTCTGTCCTTCCACTCCCTGTTTGTCTACCTACCCTTCTTTCTCTTTCTCTCTCTTTCTTCTCACTCACTCTAGCTGACTATCCCTTCTGTCTGGCTGCAGTTCTCCCTTCCTCTCTCCCTCCCATCTATCTCTCTATCTATCTATCTCTTCTCTATCTCAACATACACACACAAACACGCACACACACATATATATATTTCTATGTCTCTCTCCCTTTCTGTCTGCCTCACCGTTCTGCCACCCCTTCCCTCTCTGTCTGCGTGTGTCTCCCTTCCCGTCTCTGTCTACCTCTACCTCTCTCTCGTTTGTCGTCTACGATCTTCAGTCAGTCCGACTGGCAAGTAGCAACAACAGCAGTAACTGCAACAAAAACAACAGTAGTCATTATACAAGAAAGACATAGGCACACACACACACACGCTTAAACAGATCGTCTGAGCAGCAACACTAATACTAAACTAGTACGAGCACCAACTGAGCAACTACTACGACACCAACTTCAACACCGCTAACAAGAACAACAAACTAAAAGACTACTTCGTCAGTACGACTAAAGCAAGGCCACTAACAACACCATTACCAACAGTAATATAGCTAGCGAATACTAAACTCCACCCGAAATCCGAACCCGGCACGCTGCTAACGAAGCTGTGGTTGTAATTGGTAGACTGGATTTATATTGAATTTTTAACTCTAGCCGGTGGATGGCATTGCGTCCATCCCACCGTGTGAGCCCTCACATCCAAAGGGTCCTGAAACACTATCAAAACAGTGCCATCAGAAGTTTGTGCGGTCCAGATGCTATTGTAGGGTCAACTGACCCCTACGACACCAGCCTGGCTGCAGGCGACGACGGTGGGGGGCTGCTAACTACTACATCACCCACCTTGGTCGAATTGTATACGGTGGGACAACACAATCTCCACCACCAGGGCGAGATCTCTCCCCCTTTGACGACGACGACTAGTAGTAGTGGTGGTAGTACTGCTGTTATTTGTAGTAATCCGAGTACTACCACTACCAACAACAGCAATAACAACCACTACCACCACAACGAGAAAGACAGCAATAGTAGTAGTAGCAGCAGCAAAATCTACAACAGCAACAAGAACAACAACAGCAGCAGCGGCGGCGGCGTCGGCGGCGACAGAGGAGCTGGAAGTACCAGTGGGAGTACCAGCAGTAATAGAAGCAGCCGTGCAAGTTCTCCTCTCTCCCCACCAGTGGCCGCCGGTGAGGCTGGAGTTGTGCCCGCGGCCACGTCTACCCCGGCTGTGGTTTTGTCTGGAACCAGACCTCCGTCCAGGCCTTCTGGCTTCGACGACGAAGAGGTCTTTGTATATCGAACCCATCGGAGTAAGGCCATGAGTAGCGTTGTCGCTACTGCTTCGTCGGCAAACGTCGTCAACTCCACCAGCAGTAGCAGTGCTAGTGGTAGTAGTAACAGCACCAAGCTACCTTCAGAAAAAGGTTTGGAATTTGATCCATTCAGATCTCCACCTCCTTATCCCATCCAACAGATGCCTGTCTTTACACCTTACGATTCTTATGCTGAACGTTCTGAAACTATTTTAGAAAATGAAAGGATTGCTTGCTTCATTATCGGTGGCGAAAAACGTCTATGTTTACCCCAAATCCTGAATTCAGTCCTCAGACATTTCAACTTGACTCAAATCAACTCCGTCTGTGACGAACTTCATATCTTCTGTGCTCGATGTAGCCCTGAACAACTGGAAACATTCGTTGCAGCTGGGATTTTACCATGTAGGACGGCCAGTTGTGGACTCATCACCAAAACAGATGCCGAAAGACTATGCCATGCGCTTCTTTATAAACGCACGGCCGCCAAACCAGTTGACCCCCCATCACCCAGCAGCTTCAAGGTAAAGGTAGATCTGTTTAACTTATATGTATATATATATAATATTTATATATGTATATATATATGTGTATACAGTTTATGTATGTATGCATGTATGTGTGTGTATACATTTATGTTTATACTTGGTGATCGACAACCACCTGTCCATAACTATGTATATATGTATAATAGCCGTTTGTATTTTGTCCCACTGCTGTTGGTGTGCTGCATGCATGATTTCTTTATGTGATATAATATAATATATATAGTTATATATCTTATGTATATGCATTATTTATATATATATATATCCACAACTAAGTATATATACACATGTATTCCTACCCAGACACGCACATATATGTATGTATGTATGTACGTACACACACACACACACACACACACATAGTGGAGGTCAAGTGAATTTATTGTCTTTACAACGAAAGTCTTTTTCCCTTGTATATATATATACTTACACACACATTCAAACATATCCACATATGTCTCAAAGGTCAGTTTGGCCAGAGATACTTCTGACCAGAAACCACTCACTGATTGCTAATAATATGAACACGTGTTTTATTAATGATATAACTTGTAATATGCTCGTAATGTTGCTCTGGAAATATTTTTGCCATCACTAGCTTTTTATCGAACATGCCTCTTCGCATTTTCAAATAATTTTTCTTCTGTTGGTCTTTTTTTACTGTTACTCTAATCTTCTTACCATTTCCCTTGTTGATTCTATCATTCTTCATTTTTTCATACTTTCCTGTTGATTTTTACCGTTTCTTTCCTTAAAAAAACAAAACAAACAAACACTATTTTCTTTATTATTTCTTACATCATCTCTATCATTTATGGTGCCGATTTTTTTTTTTACCATTTCTGTTATTTTAAAATCATTTCCTTGTTGATTAATTCGATATTGCTTTAATTTTTACCTTTTATGATTTCTTTTACTCTTTTTTTTTTTAATGTATATTTCTGATATTTACCTCTAGCCTTTCTGATTTTCTCTAATTCATATTATTTCGCTCATCGTTAGCTATTCTCCGTTAGTTCTGCAGTATTTCAACTATTTGAAATGTGTTTAATATATTATTTACTCTAGACTTTTTGCAAGTTGTCCTAAAGTTTTGAGCAGCATGTGAATTAACCATTGGTATTGTGCCATGTTAAACATGTGTCATATTGTCTTAATTGGTCAATCACCAAAATGTTTACAAACCAACCACATTGGTCAAATTAAATTTTAAAACTAAAACAAAAAACATTGGGTTGGTCAGAAGGAAAACGTTGTGTCGATGGCTTGCTTGGTCCTTGTGGACTTACTTTTTCACTTTTTCATTTTACGAAACCATATATCCTTATATACACAGTACTTACCCACATATTTGTATATATTAATACATGCATACATACATAAATACATACACAAACATATACTTACATATATACAAGTATATAGATATTGAAACGACTCAACATTTTGTATATATGCAATGCTCTCCCCCACAGTACATTTAGGTATATGTCTAAAAATGACCTCACATACGTAGTATATTGTCTGTCTAAACACGACCTGACATCCACCCTCTACACTTTGCATCTATACACAACTATTTATTTATTCCTTGTATGTTGGCGTGTTTGAGTGCGTCCTTCAAATTCAGTACGGATATTTAGTTAAATTTTATTTTCTAAGATGAATGAAACTATAAATCTATTTTCTTTCTACACACATTATCACAGGTAGACGTACGTACGTATGTATGTATGTATGTGTGTGTATGGAGGTATTCAATTGTCATTTGATAATTGTGACACATCCTCTAGAGATAGGTTTTAATAAATCAAAAATTTACTTGATATACCTATATTTGTGTTCATTATACACACAAACACACACACACACACACACACACACACACTATTGAGTTATTTTACTTAGCTCATTTACACACACACACACGTGTGTGTGTGTCTGTGTACACAAATTCTTGCCAAAATAAACTATAACTTTGTAGTAGTATCTGTGTGTGAAAAATTTAAAATGCTGATTTTTCTAAATTTTTATTCCTTTCAGCTTCTCTTTTAAACCTATCTCCTTCATACTTATAGTCAGATAACACTAAGAGACACACAAAACTCAAAACTACCCGACTCATATCGCAGACATGTACACGATTCACATAGTACATACATACCTAGACATCTACTTAACTAGACACAAACATATGAACGTAGAAGCATTATTACACAGACATAGCAGACTCACAAACACCACACAAACTGGCACTACCCACTCGTACATTCATGGACACGGAGACACATACTAAGAGAAATTCTCACAGCCATACACACACACCACAGACAGCGCAGACATACTCAAGTGAGTAGACTGTAGTCTAGATAGGGAGACATTCACACACGTAAACAGCTACTCTGAGACGATTAAACACATTTACACAATGCTATTTAAAAAAGAAAATCAATTTATCCACAGACATGGACACACACATATACAGATCAGACAAATACACACCATACGCTAACGGATTTTTCTTATATATATGTGTGTATATGTGTGTGTATTTGTATATGTATGTATGTATCTCTCTTAAAACTACATATACTTATCGTTAGAGCACACACACCATATCACTTAACACAGAACTATCCGGAGACATAAGCACATGAAGGTATTTAGGCATGCATATTTATCGACAGACCGGCACACACACACATACAAATGAAATTTGATACATGTAGCGCGCACACTCACATGTACCTCATATTCCACACGCATGCATAATGCACACATAATACACACTGTTTTCTAACAGATCCACATAGAGCTCGAACGTACGCACACACGCATGATCCTACTACAACTACTATTTAAAGTGCAAAAACAGAAATATACAGCCATCAGACGCATACCCTTACACCCACACTGACGCTAGCATTGTAGAAGAGGAAGAGAGACAAACAGAGTAAGTGAGAGAGAGAATCAGAGACTGAGAGATGAAGGACAGGAGAATAAGAGACGTAGGGTGGAAGGAAGGGAGACAGTAAATTCAACTTAAGTTGCCAGTCAACACATTATATATGCAAAGTCCGTGCTATTTAAAATTGAAACCTCGAACTACCCTATGTGGGTGTATTGTGTGGTGTAGGTGATAGCAGCGAAGGGGAAGGAGAGACTGAATTATCCTTGTCTTCTCTTCATTCATTGCTCTTCAACCCCCCCTTCCATCTCTCCTTCATACATACTCACCCACACCATCTCTTTACACACCAAACGTATTTTTCACTACATCAGTCCATTCACAAGTTCACAATATCTTCCGAAAAACCTCACGGCATCCAGTCTCTTGAGAATTTAGTTTTGGTTCGAGAAAAATTTTTGATATTTTTATTAAATTTTTGAATGTGTGTGTGTGTGTGTGTATATGGCAGAGTTGACCATCCTCAAATATAACGATATGTATATATTCGTAAATATAATACATACATATATGATATATGTCTTATATATATATAATTTCTTTCTTTATACGTAAATCAAACCTAAGACAAATATTTATTGTGGTGTCTCGTTTCTCTCTTTATGAATATACTGTTTTGTATAACGGGTTCTATACGCTGTGTATATATGTATATATATATATATATATATATATATATTTAATCTTACAGAATCCGTTCAGCACTCTTATTTAGAAACATACCGGATACGTTGCAAAACAATGATGTACATTATGTGTGTACACACACACACACACACACACGTTATATATATATATATATATATATATAAAAGGTTGAAAAGGAACACACGTTGATATATATGGGGAAAAAAAGTAAAGGTAGAAAATGCTGAAATAATTTGATAAAAACACGGTACTGAAATGTTTTTATAAAAATATTTAAACATTTTCTACCTTTACTTTTTCCCCCCATATATATGCGTGTATATATATATATATATATATATATATATATATATATATAATGGACAATAAAACGAATGGTTTACACTTGGTAGCTTACTGGTAAAGCACAATCAGTTTCATAGTGATCGTTATGTAAATTCCATCTTCGGTCTTTCGTTTGCCATATATATATATGAATATAAACAAATGTTTCTAAACATACATGTGTATGTGTGGGTAAATGCCTAACACACACACACACGTGTGTGTGTGTGTGTCTGTTTATAGATATAATATAATATATATACGTGTTTGTTTTTACGTTTAGTTATAATAAAAACAATTTTATATTAATCTGATGGGTTACTCTGTACTTTTGTAGAGTACAAATTTGTTATCTTTATACAAGATGTTGACTGACTTCGAAGTTTCGGCCAGCTAAGTGTATATTATATAAATATATAATATACACTATGTATGTATGTGTGTATGTATGTATGTGTGTGTGTGTGTGTGTATGTTATATACGCTTACACACGCACACGAATTGTGAATTAGCTGACTACTGCTATAAACCCCATCTTTTGTCGTCTTTCCCCTCTCTCATCTAAGCCTCTTGTGGCCATCTAGCTCCCTCTCCACCACCACTCCTTAAACCAGTCAACAGGAAAAACGAAGATTACATAAACTGACCAAATCAATCATTGGTGAGGGGGAGCATTTTCACCTGGGAGAGGAAGAGATAAGGGTTTTGATAATTAATGTGAATCAGCAATTTTTGCTTTTGATGGTCAGTGGCAACAAGAAACTAACAGAACAGCTGAACAGATTGTTGTTGTTTAGTCTCAGGTCAAACTTGATCGAGCAGACTTGTGATTAGAGCCATTCCAATCGTGATCATCTTGCCTCTTTCGTTCAAACACAGTTTATCTTGGGCTATATCGTCCAATGTATTCTTTCTCCTTACCGTCCATACAAAAACAGAAAATTGTGGTTTGAAGATCTGACTGCTGTTTCTTATAGCTCGACTAACCACGTGGAAGAGGTATCAGTGTCGTATTCCACATACAGCCCTTAGATAAGAAAGCTCTCATCATTATTGTTTGTGATAAAATAGTCAGGTACTGGCGTCGATTTTATTATTCCTCTAAAGTATCCAAGATGTGAATAGACAAGAATGAAAGCCAAGTCCTGCTGTGCGTTCTTTGCCATAAATCACCCAGTGTCATCTGAAGAAATTGAAACGACACCGAAACTTCTCAGATGAGAATACCTTAAATGAATATATTATAGTGGTGAGTGCCCCAGCAAAGAAACCATCAAATGACTGGAACAATATATTAAGTACATCAGAAGATGCTTTCAAACACATTCGAAATATGTGTGCATGAACTCAAGCAAAATATAAAATGAAATAAATGCAGATATTTCGGTTTGTGTATAGAGGAGCTGATTCCAGCGGAGCAGGTAATTGAGTAGCTTGGCCACATCTGTGCAGTATTTAAATGGTACCAAGAGAAGTATTATTATTGAAGTCAGGATAAAACTATCGCTACCATCGAGAATTGTGGTTTGATAGGGATATTAGAAGTATTAATATGACATTCTACTGACTCTTATGGCCACTCGAAGCGCATGAAATACTATTAACAGGAATGGAGAGTGTTGCTAGAAAGTTCCTTCAAGAATTGCTTGGTTTTCTACCATGCTTAACAGACATTGGACTGTATAATGCCACAGCTGAACTGGACAAGTGTAGTGTAGAAGACAACGGATTAAAAGGAAGTTGTGATGGAGGGTGTTGTGGAAAATGGAGCCAGCCAGGTTACGATCAGAGTAGAGTACGATGTATTTCCATCTCTGGCTGATATTAGGCGGTCGGGCTACCGAACTGACATCGCTGTTTGTCGTCGATGCAGACAATAGCAATTTCTTTATAAAAATATGCCAAATGGAATTATCAAGTTTTGAATATCAGTACGGAATTCAATAAAACAATATTGCAGCAGCGTCAGTGCAAATTATTTCAGTTGTTTCCCACAAGGTGAGCAAGAAACCTGAAATCCAAAATTCTGAGTGGAACGTAAAGATGGATTTGAATCGTTCGTGTTCTCAAACAATATTGCGATAGCGAAGCAGTACTCTGATCTTATGGCATAGACTGACTTATGTCTTGAGTACTGAATTGATTGGTGCATCGTGGAGGAAATACGGGGCGTACACAGAAGGGAAAGGCATAAAATAATAATGACAAATAGCGAGACATAAAGACAATGGTGTATGGTGCTTCCAACCAGATGTAGAATGTTGTGATCAACAATGGCATATCCTGTTGGCATTGGACTTGTGAAGGATGGCAAAACAATCATTTGTGAGCTGGAGAAGGAAGCTGAAAGTTTCGTTATCAGTAATGCAGAAGGATGTGAAAGAAAGACCAAAGCTGAGAGTAAAGAACAAATCCTATGTGAATAATAAAAATAAAATAGTTGTTGCGTTGTTCGGTTACAGCTACAGCCAGTTTACTGTGATGTCTATGAAGATGACGAAGATAATAATAATAATGATAATAATAATTATTATTATTTCAAAATTTTGTCACAAGGGCAGCTTGGGGGAGGTGGGGATAAGTCAATTACATCGACCCAAGTGCTCAACTAGTACTTATTTTATAGATACCGGAGAGATGAAAGGCAAAGTCGACCTCGGTGGAATTTGAACTCACAACATTAAGACAGAGGAAATGCCGCTAAGCATAACGATTCTGCCACCTCGCCGTATTGTTGTTGTTGTTGATGATGATGATGATGATCTTCCTCCTGCCCTCTCCTTTCTACTAAAGGCACAAGGCCTGAAATTTGAACTCAGAACGTAAAGACGGACGAAATACCGCTAAGCATTTTGCCCGGCGTGCTAATGATTCTGCCAGCTCGCCGCCTTAATGATAATAATGATTTCAGATTTTGGCACAAGGCGAGTAATTTCGGGGGAGGGGATAACTCGAATACATTAACCCCAGAATTCAGCTGATACTTATTTTATTAACCCAGAAAGAATGAAAGGCAAAGTCGACCTTGGCGGAATTTGAACTCATGCCGCTAAGCATTTTGTCTGGCGTGTTAACGGTTTTGCCATATCGCCGCCTTAATAATAATAATAATAATAATAATAATAATAATAATAATAATAATAAACGCGCAGCATGTGAACTAAGAGAACTCGGACTTTTCCTGGTAGCAACGGTGCTGTAGGAAAGTTTCGAAATCGTGCTCTCCGATCTTGCTGAAGGGAAAGTATTCTACAGAGCAAACTCTGTATAAAAATGTAAACGATATGCATTCTTACAGATATACACACATATATAAGTGTAGGGAGGAGGGGTGGGTCAGTCACCAGAGCAACCCGCCGTTATTTTTCGTCACTTTTCTATTACGTTTGCTTAAAGCTAGCAACATGCTGTTACATCAGTCGGTCGAGTATGCGCGCGCGAGAGAGTGTATGTGTATATAAGCACAGGTTGAGCACACGTGTGTATATAATTATTAACATTCGTTCCATACACAACCTATGCTACACGTGTGTTAGTCGACACAAGCTCTGTGTGTGTGTGTAATATTCCTCCGTTTATTAGTTTTTTACGTTAACACAATGCTACAAATCTATCTATCTATCTATCTATCTATCTCTGTGTGTGTGTGTGTCGTGGCGAGAAAGCAGTGATTTTTCTCAAACACACTTAACGAATGCTATGAAAACTGAACGTATCTTTTTTTTTTTTTTTGGCTAAGCTTTTAGATTCAACACTTTCACACACTCCACCACGTATAATACACAGAACCCCAGAAGTCGATTATATCTACTCCAGTGCATAATTGGCACATATTTCAATGACTTTATAGGTTTCAGAAGTTAAATACAGCTGGGTAGCATTCTCCCCATTCCATCACTCTAGTGTTTCTCCCATACACCACCACCACTTTTAGAGTTTGGCAATCGAATGTTAACAATTTCAACCTAGGCGGGTCTCGCTGTACGTATTAAATTAAAAAAGTAATTTTATTTTCCTTACGTTCATTTTGACTAAATAATATCATTTACTCAATTTTTAGAGAAATTATACGCGATTTAAAAACAAAAATAAAGTAAAATGTAATCTAAAGATTAGAAAAGATAATGAAAATGGGTAGCCAGCATATTCAATGGAAAAGCACATGTAACTTCGGGTGAATTGGTAGACTCGTTCTCAGAGCGTTCTTAGTTCAAATCCTGCCGAGGTCAACTTTGCTTTTCATTCTTCAGGGGTTGAAATATTTGTCAAATATTTGTGTCAGTATTTGCTACAACGATGCATTCTTAGATGTATATAGAAGACTAAGAGATTGTAGATGCAGGCTTGGTGATTCAACATTCAAATACACTGATTTAGTGTTAAGGTATTTTAAAATGTGTATTTAGTGTTAGGTCATGAGGATTAAAATTCATGCTTAGGTTTCTTGATAACAAGTATAGTAGACTTCTCTGGTTTTTATCTATTTAGAATCTTTTTGTCACTGATAGGAAATGAATGAAGCTATAACAGGTATTCCCATCAAAATAAATCTGATGTCTAAAAGAGAAAAACGAAAGGCTAGCAATAGTATATATATATATATATATATATATATATATATATATATATATATATATATATATATATATAATATATATCTTTTATTTGTTTCAGTCATTTGACTACGGCCATGCGGGAGCACCGCCTTTAGTCGAGCAAATCGACCCCAGGACTTATTCTTTGTAAGCCTAGTACTTATTCTATCGGTATTTTTTGCCGAACCGCTGCGTTACGGGGACGTAAACACACCAGCATCGCTTGACAACCGATGTTGGGGTAATAAACACACACACACACACACACACACACACACACACACACACATACGACGGGCTTTCAGTTTCCGTTTAACAAATCCACTCACAAAGCTTTGGTTGGCACGAGGCTATAGTAGAAGACACTTGCTCAAGGTGCCCACGCAGTGGGACTGAACCCAGAACCATGTAGTTGGTAAGCAAGCTACTTACCTCACAGCAACTCCGCCTATATGTTATATATATATATATATATATATATATTGAGTGGCTGTGTGGTAAGTACCTTGCTTACCAACCAAATAGTTCCGGGTTCAGTCCCACTGCGTGGGCACCTTGGGCAAGTGTCTTCTACTATAGCCTCGGGCCGACCAAAGCCTTGTGAGTGGATTTGTTAAACGGAAACTGAAAGAAGCCCGTCGCAAAAGAGACCGACAAAATAAGTACTAGGTTTACAAAGAATAAGTCCTGGGGTCGATTTGTTCGAGTAAAGGCGGTGTCCCAGCATGGCCGCGGTCAAATAACTGAAACAAATAAAAGAATAAAAAGAATATGCATAATATATATATATATATATATATATATATATTGTATATGATCTAATATAATGAGTGTAGTGTTTATATATATATTTCTCCAAAATCACGCAGTGAATGAAAGGAGAGAGAAAATAGTTATTCAGTGAAGGAGAAGTAGTGAGAGTGATAGCCATGACTGAGAGGGAGAGAAAGTAATAACAAGAGAAAGGACTTCTTGTGTATTTCTCCGTCACAACATGTGAATGAGAAAGGAAGGGGTGATCCGATGGAAGTGGGATGGCGAAAAAAGTCAACGGTGAAACAAAAATCAAACAGCGCCTCAATTGTGTGAGTATGTGTGTGTGTGCGTGTGGAAAAGGGAAGAATGTGAATGCTTGTGTGTGTTTGAGTAAAATATATTTGAATGAGTTGTATGTGTTTGTCTATGTTTATTTAGAAAGATACATAGAAAATAGAATTACAGACACGGGTTTTACACACACACACACACACACACAAACACATATATATAAACAGACACACTTAAAATAGAAAGAAGCAAGGTGTAATAAAGTATAGAAAACGGCGCGTTTGCTACAGACTGCTACTCATACATTTAATGTATACACACTTCTCACCTTTTTGTACGCTTTTTATATATAAAATTCTACAATTAACCGTTATTTATATAATATTATATGTATATATGTATATATGTTTGTATGTATGTATTTGTATGTATATATATATATATATATATATACACACACACACACACATATAAATATACGCAAATACACGCATTGCATGGCTAGTATTATTATCTTTCTCTCATTGTGTAGTTGAGAGAGACAGACAGGATGGGGAAAGTCTGGCTGTCTACATATCTCTAATATTTGATACACTAGCCAGCTGTGTATCTATGTCTACATCTCTCCCTCTGTATACTATTACACACACCCATATACATATATATATATATATATATATATATAAATATATATATATATATAGATGCTGGAGTGGTTGTGTGGTAAGAAGTTTGCTTCCCAACCACATGGTTCCGGATTCTATATAGTCTTCTGAATGGATTTGGTAAACGGAAACTGAAAGAAGCCCGTCGTATATATATATATATATCCATATATATATATAAAACAATGCAGCACGGAATTTTTCGGTGAACAGGTTTCGGTCTCAAAGCGACGAAAATATTTTGTAAATTAAATTTAAATTAAGTGAATCTAACGGCTCCGGCAGGGGGAGGGGGTGAACCCTGCTGTACTCTTTCACCACAACTTTCTCTCACTCTTTCTTCTTGTTTCTGTTGTATCTGTATTTTAAGGGGCAGCCTTGTTACACTCTGTGTCTCGCTGAATCTCCCTGAGAACTACATTAAGGGTACACGTGTCTGTGGAGTGCTCACCCACTTGCACGTTAATTTCACGAGCAGGCTGTTCCGTTGATCGGATCAACTGGAACCCTCGTCGCCGCAACCGACGTAGTGCTACCAAGGTGCTTGACAACCGATGTTGGTATGTAACTTACCGGTTCGGCAAAAGGGAGCGATTTGTTCGACTAAAGGCGGTGCTTCAGCATGGCCGCAGGTAAAATAATAAAACAATGTGTGTGTGTATAAAAGGTAAAGACTTCTTTCGGTGACAAATGACCATGTTATCTAGAAAGTTCCCCTTCACAGCACAACTCCGGGTTTGTTTGTGAAAGACCAGCAGTCACTCATGCATACCAGTCTCCCCTCTTCACGCCACTGATGTTGTCCAAGGTAATGGCAAAGGCCGAAACAGCTAACTGAATTGGAATAATGTGAAATAAAGTGTCTTGCTCAAGACACAACTAAGCCCGGTCAAGGAATCGAACTCACAACCTCACGATTGTAAGCTCGAAGCTTCACCCGTGTGTATGTGTTTGTCACACACGCACACACATATAGTACATATATATATGCACGTGTGTGTATGCATACCACTTACATGCGCACACGCACCTTACTCGTTCCTTCTCTGTGTGTGTAGGTTATGATATAACATCTACCAAATAAACCAGCAGTGACCTTAATTACCCCCTCTTCCTCTCTCAAGCGCACCAAACTGCTACTTCCTTTGTGGCTCACCTCTCCCTTTACTACTCTACTGTCATGTATTAGTTATTTATATATACAAGTCTCTCTCACTCTTTCCTACTCTCTCTTTCTAACTTTCACCTTTACTCTTTCTTTATAGTTGTCTATTCTTATCTACACTTTTTAGAAAATATTCTCTTCCTCCATATTCCTTCTGTATTTAATCTCTTTCTCTCAAACACTCACTCATTTATATGCACTATTTCTAGACATCTTTTTTCACTCATCCTATTGCTTTTCCATGTTTCCCTTTATATCTCTCTCTCGGTAGACATCGTTCTCATCTTCCTCGAGTTTATTAACTCTCTTTCTTACAATATCTCTCACAGTTCGTGTCCAGCCTTTTCACAATCGCTTTCTTCATCTCTCCGTTTAGTATTCACTTTTAAAAAAAAATAATATCTGAATATTACTTCGGTCTTTAATATAGCTTATGTGTGTGGTTGTGTACGCGCCTCTATTACACACACGGACACACATGCACACCAACAATTATACCCACCCCACTATGTGTTACAGACTAGTCCCCTAGTCACTTACAAACCCGCTTTCTGTTATAAGCATTCTAGTCTCTTCTCCACATTTCTGTATCTCTCGCCCACCCTCTCCTACTTTTGCTTTCCTGTATCCTTACTTTACGGTCTCATGTATATTAATATTCCTAGCCACGCTTTCGTACACACAAGCACACATATACACACATACAGCACAAAAACAGATACCCTACATATGTATATATTTATACACACACACACACATAATATACACATACATGTGTGTGTATACACACACTCATCGGATATACATATATGTATATACGATATATAAAAGGGTTGTCTACTTTTGAGATGTCTGAGTATATATATATATATATATATATATATACATACATACACACAAATATCTAACTATTATCACCTATCTCCCATTCAACCTCTCATATCTTTTTTCAATACTCCCCAATCAATCGTCATGTTTCTTGTTTTCTTCTTTCTATTAAAACTTCTTACTCTTTTCAGTCACTCTGTCTTTTATCTAAAACTTGGTATTTCTACATCTCTTTTGTCACCCTTTTCTTCTCTACTATGAACGCATAACGCATCTACATTTGCAATAAATAGTATCTAGTGTGTGTGTGTGTGTGTTTCTCTATGTGTGTCAAATTCTGTGCAGGGTTAATACTTAGACATCCTTCCTCATCCCTCTGTCTCTTACGTTTGTGCTCCTTTCAAATTTAAGTAAGCCGGTTTACCTGTTATGTGATCGTTATTCTACCTTCCCTCACCATTTCTAAGGCACATCTCTCCCTCCTATGTGTGTCTATGTGTGTAGATATATATTGCATGAGCGTGTCATTGTTCAAAGCCATTCAGTGTGTGCGTATGTAATATCAGCAAGTACTGCAACAGCAGCAGTAATAATAGTAGTTGTAGTAATAATAGTAGTAGTAGTAGTAGTAGTACTAATGATAAGAGCGGTAGTAGTAGTAGTAATGATAGGAGCAGTAGTAGTAGTAGTAGTAGTAGTAGTAGTAGTAGTAATGATAGGAGCAGTAGTAGTAGTAATAATGATAGGAGCAGTAGTAGTAGTAATGATAGGAACAGTAGTAGTAGTAGTAGTAGTAATGTTAGGAGCAGTAGTAGTAATCACTTCTGTCATTGTCAGCAACAGTAGTTTCTGGGATCTTCTACAACTTGCGATGTCTGTCCATGTTCCACTTATCTCTCCTTCCCATTTCATCACTAGTTTCTCTTTCCCCTTCTATCTTTATACATATATATATATATATATATATATATATATATATATATATATATAAATATATATATATATGTATCTATGTACACGCTCACACATTCAAACGCACGTGTGTGTATGTATTTGCTGTTGCCTCAACTATTATTTCTTCCACTTTCTATGTCTATATCACCTACTGTTTTCTCTCCTCTACTATAAGTGATGTGTGGTAGGGATGTACACCTGTCTAGTTTTCTTACCTTGCAGCTCCCACATATATGTGTACGTATACATAGATTTTTCATTTCTGTACGATTTTCTTCTTCATTGGTATGCAGTTTAGCTTCCTTCATCATCATCATCGCCTAATAAAAGAAATTATTTTTACGTTCCGAGTTGAAATTTCTCCGAGGTCGACTTTGCTTCGGAGTCGATAAAATAAGTACCAGTTGGGCACTGGTATCGATGTAATCGACTTATCCCCTCCCTCGAAACTGCTGGCCTTAAACAAAAATTTGAACCTACTACTACAACTACTGCTGCTGCAATAAAGTATTTCTGTATGCAGGTACGAACTATCTCTTATTTTAATACTTCTGAAAACGGCCTTTATTTTGCGACTGAAGAATGTGGCAGTGCTAGCAAATTCTTTCAAGATAATTGAAAAACGAAGTTTATACCTACATTTTTTTTTCTCGAGAAATATAATACCAGTATTTCTCTGGTTCTGAAATTCTTTTCCTTTGCCAAGTTAACTTTTGTCATTCTCTATTGAAATTCCCCATAATTTGAATCCTGTCTAATACGAGGATATGTCACGGCCAATGCTATAATTGCAGACGGCTGTCCTTGAGACATAATTTGTAGACCTAGTGCTTCAAGTAGTTGTTAATTAGTGAACATTCTTGACGGAGCGAACTGTTGCTACAGTTTGGTATTCTACGAGTTCTTAAAGTATTTTAGAAAGATACTTTCACTTCTTTCTTTAAATCGAAGAATTACTAACGATAACATTCGATATTTCTGCGTCTTTAGTTCTCTCTCAATAAAATTAACAATGATACCTTTCATGCTACTCTTGATAAAAGCAGGCAGTCTATGAACTCTGAAGCCCTCAGCTTGAAACTCCAAATTTATTTTATCTTAACTGAAAAGATAATCAGCAAATTCAGTTCTGATGTAAATTTTTTTTTAGGGATCGGTCTAGATAAATTGGAGATATTTTGCATATTTAGTTAATTTTTGTTTTGTGTTTTAGTTACGTGACAAATCAGAATAATTAAGTTGGAAAGTTCAGAACTTAGGACGTACATAATGCATGACTGAATGTCACTATCTAGCTTTGTACAAAAAGATATGGCATTTTCTGCTCCAGAAGATTGTCAGACTATTTGATCCTGTCATTGCAATTGCATTATCACTTCAGGTTCTTAAATGGGACACCACGACGTAAAAAAGAAAGGAAAAGGGAAAACTATTTATAGTAGTTTGTTCAGTTCAGTGATTTTCTTTCTAAAAGAGTTAAAGAATTTTATCTTTGACTTGTTTCAGTTATTTGGCTGCGTCCATGCTGGGGCACCACCTTGAAAAGTTTTAGTCGAACAAATAAACCCCAAGACTTTTTTAAGCCTTGTATTATTATATCGGTCTCTTTTGCCGTACCACTAAGTTACAAGGATGTGAACACACACCAACACCGGTTGTCAAGCGGCAGTGGTGGTGGACAAATACAGACACACACAATATACATGTGTGTGTATGTATATATATATATATATATATATATATATATATGAACGACGGACTTCTTTCAGTTTCCGTTTACCAAATCTACTCACAAGGTTTTGGTCGGCCTGAGGCTATAGGACTGAACCCAAAACCTTGTGGTTGGGAAGCAATCTTCTTAACCACACAGCCACGCCTGCGCCTATAATTGTCAACTGTATTTTTTTTTTTGAAAATAAAGCTGACGTAAAGTCTAATTATTCGAACAGTTTTTTTCATCTATACGTTAATCAATAATGAATAAAAATGTAATAGCCCTTAATTTGTGCTACCAAGAACTTCCAAGTATTCTTCATCAATAGCAAAAAATAAAGAAAGAAAGAAAGTACGAAAGAAAAGAAAGGAAAAGATTAAAAAATAGCTGTTCAGTTGGTTCTTGCATATTTCAAAATTCTCTTAGCAATTTTCGAATTTTGAATTTAGAAAACTTGGAAGATGATCTAGAATTTTCAACGGTGAGATTATGTTCTTGCCATATGGAAACAGCATGAGACCTCCCACATCAATTAAAAGGTAGTCAGAAATCAGTAAAAATTAAATGTCTAGGGACTTACTTTACGATATTTTCAATTATGGAAATACTGGTAGAGAAAATATAATTTCGTATTTAATTTTTTCAAGCTTTACGAAATCGTTGTTTGAAATTACACTGTTCCTGTCCGATAAAGCTTTCTTGAATATGTTCAGACATTTGAACATTAAAAAAATCGACCTTTTAAACACCCAATCACAGGGTCATCATATTTCATGCTAAATAGGTGAGAAACTGAAAAATCCTTCACCATGCAACAGGTAAATAAGTAAAATTTACAAAATTTCATGAATTTTTTAATATCTTCGCCTTGAAATTTTAGTCGAGTGACTCGACTCCTGTGGTTTTTTTTTTTTTTTTTGAAGCTTTATTCTATCCGTCTTTTGCCGAACTGCTATTTAACAGGGACGTAAACAGATCAACACCAGTTTTAAAGCTGTGGTCACACACACATACGACGGGCTTCTTTCAGTTTCCGTCTACCAAATCCACTCAAGGTTTTGGTCGGCCTGAGGCTTATAGTAGGAGACACTTGCCCAAGGTGCGATGCAGTGGGACTGAACCCGGAACCATGTGGCTGGGAAGCAAGCTTCTTACTACACAGCCACGCCTGCACCTAAACTATATTTAGTGGTGGTTGGAATTAACCGAATTTGCTCAAACATCTTACCGGCTTTGGCATCTCTTGCCTGCAAAAAAGATCAAATTTTGCTTCCTCTAATTATGTAAATTAACTTTAGGAAGTTCAAAACAAGTTTGTTAACCAAAGCCGCTAGCAATGAGGAAATTTCAATTAAGAAATAAAATGTGTTCGGCATCTTGTACGTTATTATTCTTTAATTTAATCCAAATTTCACGTCACTGATTTAAATGAAGTTTTTTTTCTCATATATATATATATATATATATATATATATATGTACATATATATATATATATATGTACACACACGTGTGTGTGCATATATGGACACAGGACGCCACAAAACGTAAACAGCATGAAACACGGAGACATTTGTGTATGTGAAAAACGAGAGAAACAAATGGAATACAAGACAAGTAACATAAAGAACGACCCTTCATCAATTGTCGGCTGTCCTTCTACTCATTTCGAGCAATTGTCATTAATTGTTCGAAATAAGGAGTAGATGGGCAGCCGACAACTGATGAAGGGTCGTTCATTATGTTTCTTGTCTTGTTTTCCATTTGTTTCTCTCGTTGTTCGCATACCCAAGTTGTCTTCGTATTTCATGTTTACGTTTTGTGACGTCCTGTACATGTATGCATATATATATATATATATATATATATATATATATATATATATATATATATATATATATATATAGGCGTAGGAGTGGCTGTGTGGTAAGTAGCTTGCTTACGAATCACATGGTTCCAGTTTCAGTCCCACCGCGTGGCACCTTGGGCAAGTGTCTTCTACTATAGCCTCGGGCCGACCAAAGCCTTGTGAGTGGATTTGGTAGACGGAAACTGAAAGAAGCCTATCGTGTGTGTATGTGTCTGTGTTTGTCCCCCCAACATCGCTTGACAACCGATGCTGGTGTGTTTATGTCCCCGTAACTTTGCGGTTCGGCAAAAGAGACCGATAGAATAAGTACTAGGCTTCTAAAGAATAAGTCCTGGGGTCGATTTGCTCGACTAAAGGCGGTGCTCCAGCATGGCCGCAGTTAAATGACTGAAACAAGTAAAAGAGTAAAAGAGTATATATGCATGTATATACATACATATATGTATCTATATATATATATTATAAGATTGAACGTCACGTATCCATTTCCAAGTAAGTTTATCTATCTATCTATTTACCTACCTACCTACCTACCTATATATATATATATATATATATATATATATACACACACACACACACACAGAGTAGAACCTTGCAGTTCGAGTGTACTGTTGTTCAAGTAATTTGCTGTACGAGCCGAGACTCGTGTGCGAATTTTTGTCTTGAAGTACGAGCGGAAATTCGCAGTACGAGCACAGAAATCATCCTATCTTTAAGGCAATTCAGTTAATAAAACTAGCTTACATATTTCTTTTGCAATTTCTATTTTATAATTGTCATTTTACTTGTAGCTACACCTTTACTGTTTTAAAACTCATAGAAAATTATTTTGGAGTGGTTTTGTGGGGTTGGAACGGATTAATTATATTTTAGTTAATGTCAGTGGGAAAAATTAATTTGTAAAACGAGTAAATCGTAAGGAACGATCATGGAACGAATTAAACTCGTACTGCTAGATATCACTGTATATATGTAACCTTGCTAACATGATGGAGAAAACATTGAGCCCTTGCATTTGTATGTCTTTTTACTTGCTTTAGTCATTGGACTGCAGACATGCTGGGACACTATCTTGAAGAATCTATCCCGCTACTTAATGTTTTTGAAAGCCTGGTACTTATTCCATCGCTAAGTTACGAGGACGTAAACATACCAACTCCGGTTGTCAAGTAGTGGTGGAGAGCAAATACGGACGCAGTCATATACATGCATACGACGGGATTCTTTCAGTATCCGCCTACCAAATGCATCAAAAGGCTGTGTTCGGCCAGGGGCTATAGTAGAGAATAGTTGCTCAAGGTACCGGGTACTGGGACTGAACCCAAGACCACATCGTTGGGAAGCAACTTTGTAAACCATACAGACGATTATTTCATTGTAAGAGTAACAAGAACATTATTTTAGTTTGTAGCAAATAACTCGTGTGTGTTTGTGTATAATCAGTACTATACATATAAGATATAACGAAGTCTTAATACGTTTGTCACGAAGAAAGTAAGTCAAGTATACTATACATCAGAATAAATATGACATTCTATATTTAGTTTTCCTAAGCAGAGGAATTTTTTGTGGCAAAAATACGATGTGCATGTTGAGCTTTTATAACGCTGCTAATTTTCGACTGTTGACTGGTCAGTTTTTATACAGAGTGAAGTCGGCGGGAATGTTAAAAACCATTAAACAATACAATAGAATACAATCCCTGGGGGTGGGGGCGCGCACACACACACACACACACACAATACTGTTTGTCTTTGTACTACCTCCACTATATTAAGTCTTTCGTTGAGTCTTTGAGGCGCAGTTTTGCTTCATCATCGGTGTGTGTGTATGTACATGCCTGCATAAGACAGCGGAGATTACCGATATTTTTGCCAATTCTGTTATTTACTTGTGCATTGAGAGCCAGATTATCTGACATGGTGGTGCCTGAATAACTAAATTGCTTGACAACGCAAAGAGACCAATTTCCTGTCTAGATTAAATTATGAGCTTGTGGATTTTGGCTAAGGGAAGTCTTTTTGAAACCGAGTGTGTATATATATACTTGAAAGCAGTATGAAATACAGTTATTTACCAAACGAAGGCTTACTAGCCTTAGTTGCATGTGCCAGAAATATAAATATAAAACAAAAATGATAAAACCTGAGCAAATTTATATTCACCCTCCGTAGAATTTTCCAAAGAATAACACCATGTTCACTACCAGTATGGGACATATTTGATCTATATGCCAGCTGTTGCACTTTGCTAAGGACCACTAGTAGTAGTAATTCTAAGTAATGAAATACTCATGTAGATAATGGTGATATTGATTTCATTTTCTGAAAGGTAGGGGAATGTATAACGTTCATGCCTTTCCCGAAGGTACTAACAGTGTAATAAATGTTATCATATGCTTATTATCTCTCGTCCTGGGAATTCCGCTTGCCTTGAGCTCATTATTACAGGCGATAGTCACTCGTCTTTATCGTCTGTTGGCAAACTTCACTGAGACCTATCTCTCAAACAAATAGATGAGTAGGTAGATAGATGGGTAGAGAGATAGATATCCACGTTTCTCTGGTGTGTTATTAATTGTTTTTTTTTTGTGTTATTAATTGTCGTTTAGTTGTGTCCCATTTAATTTTTAAATTATTCGTTGAACACTTAGTTGTGAGGAGTTAAGATGCGCTTTGTGGAGCCCATGTGTAGCTAGACACCATATACATGCACACAAATTTTAACTGAGGATTATGTATACAAATATATCAACTAGCTCTACGCCATATATCAACTAGCTCTACGCCATATATCAACTAGCTCTACGCCATATATCAAGTACTACCTTAGAGGTGTTATACAAATATGTTAAAGAATGATGTACTGCATAACGTGTGCCGAAGATTCTTAATTAAAATTCTCCTAGAAGAAAAAAAAAATGACAACCTAGTGGTCATTGTTAGTAACCCTGAAAGACGAAGGGAAATAATTTTAAGACATTAAGTTTTAATTTCACAAAACTTAATGTGAACTAGCCATATCCGTAAAATTTACAAGGTTATTTTGAAGACCATAAAGATTTTTGGAAGTGTATAGGGAACTGTAGATTATTATTATTTTGAAATAATATTTTATAAGGCGTTTGATTCTTGAGATTGAAAAATGTACACAGATGGTGGTGAAAATGAACGCTTATGAAAGAAACATGTTCTTTGTTATACTTGTCACCTATTCTACTTTGAGAGTTGTTATCTATTTTATCATTGCATCAAGAAGTTAACACACCTTGAAAAAGCTACGTATTGGCTCACTTTCCATTGTGATTAATCTAGTAAAAGCTTTAAACGATGTTAGTTATGAAAACGTAAGCTATTACTATTATTTTGCTAAGACTACGTTGATGACACTTTAGAAAAATCTTAAATCGATTTATAATATCCTAAATGTTGTGTCTACAAACAAATTGTCTTCCAAAGCTTGTCCGTCAATTTTCTTAAGAATAATCTACATATTTGTGTATATATAATGTATTCTATTTCATTCAATATATCTAAACTGTAGCAGGATGATATAGATGCAAAAATCTGTTGTCAGGCAAGGGGATAATTAAGGATATATTTGGAGCGTGTTGATGTCATCAGCTTAGCATAGTCTGAGTTTGTTTCGATCAATCGGCAAGGTTTTTTTTCTTGCAAACATGAAATTTCTCCTTAAAATTAATCCCCTCTTCTTTGGCAGTTACTGACAATTCTGCCAATTTAGCTTTCCCTCTCCAACTAAGAGGTAATTTCATTTCATTTCTTACGTACGTCATTCATACATATACCCTTGACTTTTAGTCTAAATTCATGTCATTGACCCACTTGAGTTATTTCCCTTATTACACATATACACGTGCAATGTTGGAATAGTTTGTATACCACTGTCAAAACAAAATTGGACTGAATTCCTACGGTTATACAGATTTTCTCAGCAACGAAAAAATTCTTGGAAATTTCCACCATTAATTGGAAATTAAATTAAAGGGATATAACGGAAAATAATTTTCTCAAACATATTCATATTCATTTTTCTTGGGTTTTTTACACGCTTTATCCCTACTTTGTCTGCAATTTAATGTTTCTAACTTAATCCTTCTGTCGATACCTATATAATCACCTTCAACCCGCAGTTTTATATTTTTCATTCTTATTTTTTATACGTTATCTACCTCTCAATTTATCTGACGATGCTCCTTTTACCCAATAAACTTCTTAATCTAACGCTATCACTTTTACTGTATCTATTCCTTTCCCTCTGCATTTATCTATTTTTCTCTTCCATTACGTGTATAAATCGCTTTCAAAATTACTTCTTCACTCTTCTCTTTCATTGCGTCTAACTCCTCTTCCTCCTTTCTCGTATACTTTCTTCCCCTCTTGTATCTCCCTCTCGTTTATCTTACACGCCTTTTTTCTACTCCTCCTAACTCCTCTTTATTCTTTCTCTCCCTCCGTGTTAGATATTCTCTCCTTTACCCGCCCCTCTCTCGCCTAATCCGTTCCTCCTCGTCGTCTAGTCTGGTTGGTCGGTCGGTCGTCTGCTGATAGAATGGCCGACGCCGTCTCGTCTACTACATAACTTCGCCTGCAGCTACGGGAGCTAGCACTCAAGCAGCTCAGACATCACTGCGTGTAATGGCTTGTGGCTAGTTCGGGTCTCGCCATCCTTCTTGTTTTGAACAGCAGCAGGCGAATCAACGAAGACGCCTTTCTCTACGCGATCGTTCGACTTTCTAGCAATAGCAGCTATATACCTTGAAATAACGTTCTACTGTTTTAAATTGGGAAGGATGCATTAGTGAATGTGGCCCTTGTTATGTATTAAAGATGAGTTAGTTATGACTGAAATGCTTTTCATAAAAAAACTCTCTGGAGCAACCGACTGCAGGCAAGCCATGGGAGAGATAGCCATACATGGCGAGAGAGTGAGAGAAAGACCCAAGTGAAAGTGAGAAAACGAAGAGATAGAAAGATAGGGAGAAAAAAAATAGGATAGAGGGATTAGTAAAGAACAAAATCGAAAGTCAGATAGGAAGAAGGTGAGAGTAGGTGAAAATGAGATATGATATAAAGAGGGAGTGCAAATAGTGCGTAAGAGGAAAGAATAATGAGATGAATAATGAGATTATTCTATAACGAATTAAACCCGAGATTCAGATTGCAATTGTTATTGTAATAATAGTATTAGTTGTTGTTTAGCCTTAGATCGACTACTCCTGGTTAAACAGGCCAACTCTGACCATCTCATCTTTTTTAATTTTTTTTTTTTATCTGCGACAATATTATAGTGTCTTCCTGTTTTCCATAGAAACCGTGAGTAGTATACAAGATTTGCCAGCTATTTGTAGCAAATCGAGTTATCTAGTGTCTTGTAAGCTGGGGATTGTTGACTTTCAGCCCATTCGGCTGTGGCTGTATTGGCGATACTTTGGTGTGCCTACTACTATGATGTAATATCACGTACTATATGCTATGATGTAATATCGTCATGTATTATGAAATATGCGGTACTAAGATGTAACAATGTCATATGTACTATAATATGTCACATACACTGATGTTATTTTGTGTTGTTATGGCTACGTAGTATGTGGGTGTTGGCTTGAAGTGTCGTGATATGATACTTGAACTTGATGTGAAATTTAAGTTGAACAGTATTTTTTAAATCCACTATTACAAATTGAACAATGGATATATATATATATTATTGCTGTTTGTCATATTACACAAATGAAGAATAACTACTACTACTACTACTACTACTTTCGTAGTGTCCATTCATGGAATTCTATATTTATGAGTGAGATTGTGCTTCCGTGGACACCATGCATTAATTAAAATTTTGAAATGAATCTATTAATACAAGCATATATATCCATGGACTAGCAACACACACGCGTTAGTATATATACGAATACACTCCCCAGAACATATACAGGCTTTTTTGTAAGAATTATTGTGTACTTGAAACGCTCACGCACACGCACACACACACACACACACACACACACACACACACACACACACACACAGAGTTGCAAAGTACATTTCAGATGTGTACTGTGTTTGTGTGCAACATTCAAATGCAGATACAATAAACACGCAATATATGAACAAAGACACGTATTATACACTATATTTTGTATAATTTTATTATAAATTAGATACAGTATATATATATATGTATATATATATATATATATATATATATATATATATATATATATATATATATATATATATATGTATGTATTATTCATTTAAAATGCAGAGATGTCTATAATAGGACATCTAACCCGCTAGAAATAGCAGCAAAAGACTATATACCACAAAAATTAGGGATAATTTCGAAAGGGAATGAAAAATAAAAACGTTTACCAATCTATATTCTGTACCATGGTTTCAAGTATGTGTATGTATGTATATATATGTATGTATATATATATATATATATATAATAATATTATTAGGGACAAAATCCAAAATTACAGGTAGAAAACTCAATTAAAATCAATTTATTAAAATTAAATTGAGCCTTATAGATAAAGTATATATAAAATATATATAGTTTTAGGGAAAATAACCAATTTTCAAGAACTCATCGATGAAAATCCATATATATATATGTATGTATATATATATATATATATATATATATATATATATATATATATATATATATATATGGGAGAATATACAAAAAATAACAACAGACGAGGACAGGTGGTGTAAATAACAAAAGTATATATTAGTATGACGCTCGGGAATACGGAAAGTCTTTGACGTTTCGAGCTACGCTCTTCAACAGAAAGAATACGGAGACAAGGAGAAAAACACGGAGAAAAAAAATTGAATAGTGTTCAGTCAACGGTCAATCATAATAATGGCCGATCATAACAATGACTGACCGGAAGTTAGAAATTCTTATTTCAGGAGAGCTAAGAAAGGGGGAGATAACAAACGGTGATCGGGAACGAGGGGCTGTGTGTGGGAGGTAGACTGCTGGTGATCTTGACGTATGTAGTGTGAAAATGGGGGAAGGGAGAAAGGAAGAAAGTAGTTGGTCAGTTGTAGTGTGTGCGTGGTGTGATGCGAGGGTATTGGTGTGGTGTGCGTGGTGTGATGCAAGGGTATTGGTGTGGTGTGATGTGAGGGTGTTGGGAGGTGGGGAAGACATGGGTGGAGTGTGGGGTAGAGGTAGGGGTATGTGGGTAGGGTGGGGTATGTGGGTAGGGGTGGGTGGTGGGTGTAAGGAATTGGATGGGGTGGAGTGGGAAGGTAGAGTAGGAGTGAGTTGGGGTGTGGTGGGATGAGCTTATGAGGGGGTGTTGACGAGGAGGGAGAAGGGGAAGGTGGATGTAAGAGAGGGGGAAGATGGGTATGGGAGGGGAGAGGAAGAGAGGAGAGAGGGTGGGTATAAGAGAGGGAAGGGGGATTGAGAGAGGGGGAAGGTGGGTATGGGGGGAGAAAGAGGGGAAGGTGGGTATGGGGGAGAAAGAGAGGAAGAGAAAGAGAGGAAGAGAAAGAGAGTGAGAGAGAGGGAAGAGGGGTATGGGGGGGAAGAAGAAAGGAAGAGAAAGAGAGTGAGAGAGAGGGGAAGAGAGTGAGAGAGTAAGGGTGAGAGAGTAAGGGTGAGAGAGTAAGAGAGTAAGAGTGTAGAGAGTAGGAGAGTAAGAGTGTAGAGAGTAAGAGTGAGAGAGGGGGGAGTACGGGAGAGGGGGGAGGGGGGAGTACGAGAGAAGAGAGTGAGAGAGAGTGAGAGAGAGTGAGAGAGAGTAAGAGAGAGGAGAGAAAGAGTAGGGGTGAAGAGAAGTGGGAGTGGAGAGAAGTATGAAGAGAGGTACAAAGAAGTAGGAGTCGGAGCAGGAGGTGGGGGAGGGGAGAGATGGGTGGTAGGAGGGAGGGTGGGGGAGAGAGACAGGAGGAGGGGATTAGATGAAGAGTGGAGGGGAGTTGAGCCCATGTGGCGCAAAGGAGCGAAGATAGAAGATTAACCCCTGTTCACGGCGCAAACGGGAGTCCGGATGGCCCCTGTGCATGGACAATCCAAACACCGACAGGTGTTGCCGCAAGGAGTGGCCGGCAGAACGGAAGTGGCGTGACACCGGGGTGTCATTGCCGACGTTGATATCTCGGAGGTGTTCCGCGAATCGGTCGGCCAGGCGCCGCCCCGTTTGTCCGATGTACAGGGATTGGCAGAGAGAGCAGGAGAGGCAATATATGATGTTGGTAGACGTGCAGGTGAAGGAGTCGGTGATGCGATAGGGTCGGTGATGGGTGCTGGTGAGGAGGGTGGTGTTGGAGAGGTAAGGGCAAGTGCGGCAGCGTGGACGGGAGCAGGGGAAAGAGCCAGGTTGGGAGGTTGGGTTGGGGAAGAAGCTGTGGACCAAGAGGTCCCGTAGGTTGTGGGCTCGTTTGAAGGAGGGGAGGGGTCGATTAGGGAAGATGTGGGAGGTGGAGGGGTCGGACTGGAGGCGCCGAAAAGCTCGGAGAATGGAGCGTTGGAGGGGTAGGGTGGTGGGATGGTAGGTGAGGGGAAAAGGGAGGCGGGAAACGGCAGGGCGGGTTCGGGGGGAGAGAGCAGATGCACGGTCCACAGAACGTGCTCTGGCAAGGGCGGTGTGGATGGTGGTGGGTGGATATCCACGCAGGCTAAAGTGGTGAGCCATGAGTTGAGACTGAGTCTCAAAGTCATGGCTGTCGCTACAAAGTCTGCGTAGACGGAGGAATTGGGAATAGGGGATGGAAAGTTTTGTGTGTCTAGGGTGGGAGGAGGAGAAGTTGAGATAGGAGTGTGAGTCTGTGTGTTTGTAGTGGATGGAGGTGCTAAGGGCGGAGTGGAGGATGCTGACCGAAATGTCGAGAAAGGGGACAGAGGTGTCAGAGACAGTACAGGAGAAGTGGAGGGCAGGATGGAAAGATTGAACGAAAGAGAGGAACGAGTCAAGATGTTCGCGGGAGAGAGAGGTGGCACCGATACAGTCGTCGATATACCGACCGTATAGTTCGGGAGTGGGACCAGTGAAACTGGAGAATATTTGGGCCTCAACATAACCAACGAAGAGGTTCGCGTAGTTGGGGCCCATTCTCGTCCCCATGGCCACTCCCGAGACCTGCTGGTAGATATCTCCCGCGAACGAGAAGCAGTTGAGAGATAGGACAAGTTCGGCCAGACGAATGAGTGTGGAGGTGTCGGGTTGTGGGTTGGGGCGTTGGTCTAGAAAAAACTTCAGGGCACACAGCCCCTCGTCGTGGGGGATCACTGTATAGAGGCTCTGGATGTCTAGAGTGAAGAGAAGCTTAGAAGGGCCGGGAGGGAAAGAGAAAGAGTTGAATAGACGAAGCGCGTGGTTAGTGTCATGAATGTGGGAAGGGAGAGAAGCCACTAGGGGGGCGAGGACCCGGTCTAGGTATTTTGAGATAAGCTCGGTGGGGCAGTTGCAGGCGGAGACGATGGGGCGGCCAGGGTTGTTCGGTTTATGGATCTTGGGGAGGAAGTAAATGGTGGGGGTGCGTGGGGTGCGAACAATAAGGTTGGAGGCGGTGGCGGGGAGATGGGAGGAGAGGATGAGGTCATGGATAGTGGAGGACACAGTCTGTTGGTAGCTGGGCGTGGGGTCGGAGGGCAGAGGGCGGTAGAATGAGGTATCTCGAAGTTGACGGAGAGCTTCGGCCTCGTAGAGGTCCACGCGCCATACTACCACGGCTCCACCCTTATCAGCCGGTTTTATGATGATGTCCGTGCGGCGTCGGAGGGATCGAAGGGCCGAGAGTTCGGCTGGGGAGATGTTGAGTCGAGATGGACGCCTGGAAAAGTTAAACCGGCCCACAGCGCGTTGGCAGGCGCCCGCGAAAAGATCAACTGCCTGGAACTGGCCAGGAGCAGGCGTCCACTGGGATGGTCGTCGGCCCAGGTCAGTGAAGCAGTCCTCGTTGGGTGCGGGTGGTGTGTTATGGAAAAGCGCACCCAACCTAACGCGGCGCACAAAGCTGTGGACATCAGCACGGGTTTGAAATTCCTTGCAGGATGGAGTGAGTGGGATGAAGCGCAGACCCCTATTGAGGACGGAGCGCTCCGCCTCAGAGAGAGGAAGATCTGGGGGAATGGTAACGACAGGCTGAAGTGGAGAAGGGGTGGGTGGAATAGAAGTAGGAGGGGATGAAGTAGGGTTAGGAGGGGCGGTCGGGATGGTGGAGGGCTGGGAGGGAGGGGGTGGAGTGTGTGTGGGAGAGGCAGGGTGGTTGGGTGTGGGTGGGGAATGCACATCAGGGAGGTAGAAGGGTGGTGGAGGGGTTGGGGTAGTGGCATCGGGTGTAGAGGAATGGAGGAGTGAGTGAAGTTTGCGGAGCTTAGTGTCGGTAAGAAATGCATGAAAGAGATGATTAAGTTGAATGATAAAGCGCAATGTATTGTGAGCATGGGAGGGTGACAGAGAGGAGAAAAATATGGAAAAGGCTGGAAGAAGAAGGCGGTCGATAGTGTGGATTTTAGAGAGATTGGAGCGAATGGTGGCCCGCATAAGGCGGTAGGATGTGGTGCGGAGTATGGGTAGAATGGTGGTAGAGGAGTGGAGAGTGGGGTGGAAATGGAGGCGGAAACCCTTAGGGATGAGGCGGTGATGTAAGCAGCGACTGAGAAACGTAATATGACTAGAGAAACGAGTCTTCTTGAATATGAGTAAGGAGAGTCGTATAGTAGGTTGAAAGTATAGAGAGGGAAGTGTGCGGAGGTATAGTTTTAGGCGGTTGTGGAGAGTGAGTTGGAAAGATTTGTAGTCAGGCATGATGGAACGAGAGAGAAAAGAAAATTAGACGTGGGAAGGAGAATTACAAAAGGTGTGGTGGAAAAAAAACACGCGTGATGAGAAAATTGGACGTGGAAAAAAGGAAAAAAAAAAAGAAAAAAAGGGGGGGAAAAAAACTGGAAAAAAAACTTTTTTAACAGGTGTGGGGGAAAAAAAATAAAGGCATGAGGAGAAAAAACGAAAAAGGGGTTGTGAGAAGAAAATATATGCGAGATGGGAGAAAAAAACAAAGCAAAAAGGAAGATGGGACAATAGGGAGAAATGGGGTGACAGGGAGAGGAGAAAAGAAAGGGAGGGAGAAGAATACAAAGTAATAGGTGCAGATTAGAGAAGACAGATTAGGAACATCCAGAGTACGAAGAGACGGTAGGTGAAGGAAAGTAAGGTAAAAAAGGATGATAAAGGAGGTTTACAAAAGTGGAAAAGTTCAAAAGTTTTTTAGACGTCGTGGTATATTGAAGCGATTTCCAATCAGAAGATGGGTCCAGTGTAAATCCGTGGGTAGGAGAGGTGCAGCCGGAGGGTATAAAGTTCAGAATCAAACAGTCCAGATCCAGAAGGAAAGAAGGTAGAATCCAAAAGTTGGTAGTGTGTGATGAGAGGAGATATATATATATGTATGTATGTATGTATGTATGTATATATATATATATATATATATATATATATGATCATCCCATAAATAATGCGAAGTTTTCAATTGCATGAACTAAAAGTCGGAAAGGGGCAGGATAAGCTACCTACCCCAACTTGCTATAAAAGCAGGTTGTAATTTTACCATGTGCTTATGCTTAGTGCAGGTTTTGAAGAGTGCAGTTCGATTTTTTTTTTTTCAAAGCTATAATGGAAGTGACTTAGGAGCATATTCGGCATATTTTGCTTTATGAGTTCAATAAAGGTAACAACGCAACGGAAATTAGAGTTAAGGTTAGGAATATTAATGCAGTTTATGGGAATCGGGCGATAATCGTAAACCAGTGTCAATGGTGGTTCTAGAAATTCCGAGCCGGAAACTACAGCCTAGAAGACGAGCCTCGTCCTGGAAGACCCTGGTGAACAAAGTCCCATCGTAACTGTTGAGGAACTAGCAGAGAAGCTTGGATTTGGTCATTCAACCATTCATTGACACGCAATCGGAAAAGTCAGCAAATTGGGTCAGTAGGTTCCTCACAAACATTCTGAGTTCAATCACGCGCAGAGAGTGAATGTATGCTCTTTGTTGTCACATCTCACGAATGAACCTTCTTTTTAGACCGAATAGTGACTGGTGACGAGAAATGGGTTCTCTATAAAATTATCAAGCGCCGAAGACAGTGGATAGAGAAAGGAGAAACACCGGCATCCCAGGCTAAAGAAGGTCTTCACCCACGTAAGGTGTTGTTATCTGTTTGGTGGGACATGAAAGGTTTAGTCCACTTTGAACTTTTAAAGCCAAACCAAACGCTAACACGGAAGATCTACTGCATGCAGCTTGAGCGGCTTAACTCAGTGGTAGAAGAAAAACTACCATCTTTGGTTTCAAGACGAAAGGTGTTCTTTTATCAGGATAATGCTCGGCCACATACAGCAAAGATGACATTTCAAAGGCTGGAGCAGTTTGAATGGGTAACGATGCCCCACTCACCATATTCGCCGGACATTGTTTCATCTGAACTATAATTTTGAAGTTTATGCATGCCGCATCATGGTGAATCTATTTGTGTGTGTGTGTGTGTGTGTGTGTGTGTGTGTGTGTGTGTGTGTGTGTGTGTGTGTGTGTGATATTCCGTTCTCTGCAAGGCAACATTTGGAGAGAAACTTCGAGAAATGTAGATTGAAGAAGCTGCTGTGAGCCGCAGTAGAAGAGAGAGAAAAGCTGAAAGAGATGCAGAAGAATGACGGCTTTATATAAATCGGAGATAATGACACTCAAGAACATAGATGGGCCCACAGGGACGGACAAAAGAAAGATAACAGATGCCCGTGAGATCTTTTACACCAATCCTTTTAAATCTACAGCGATGTTCGATTCTCCATCGTCACAAGTATTGAAGGAAGTGCAACCCATTCTGGTCACTGAAACAGAGAACACTTTAATGCTGACGAAGAGCGATAAATCCCCGGGAAAAGATGGTATAACAACGGAAATGTTAAGGAGGAAAAAATAACCTCGATGTGGAAAGAGACGAATACTATTTTTGCTTAATAGTAAGGTTGATAGGGAAGATTTGAAAAACTGTTATCCCATGATGGCTCTTGCCTTACAAGCTGGTTACAAGGACCAGCAGACTATCAAAACATCTCGACGACCGACAACCGAGAGAACAAGTAGGTTCTCTGAAGTACAAGAGAACGATAGACTATATATTCACTCTAACACAGCTTCTAGAATGAGAGAAAGAGTATAAGTTGTCTGTTGACGTCGTTTTCGAAATGAATGCAGCGCTGAAGGTTCAAGGAGTCGAGCCACCAATACAGCAAACCTCCCAGGGACGCAACTCGAGATGTATTATCGATATAGTCCTGCATTCATCACCTGTAAGTGTTGCACACGGTGAATGCTATCAAAGAGATACTGCCTCTTCAAAGCTCATCACTTCATATCTCGTAATAGGGTCACCAAAGGCATTTATTGGAAAAGTGGCATCAACATCAGCGGTGAAATATTAACACATCTCGATCATTGCAAATGTCGTTGTACTCATTGCAGAAATCTCAAATCAGCTGCAGAACTGGGCACTGAGTAAAGTAGTAGGGTTCAAAATCGTATGAAAATAAAATCATGCGGCCCGTGGGATAAATGCTGGATTCTTGACGTAGCGTAAGAGCAGAGTAGGAGGCGTTTGGCTCGATGATCGATCTACTTCAATCACAGCCGGGTAAGACCTTGCATGTCACTCTCTCTTTAACAGCACTGTCCTATCTGTTTTCTTATACCCAAGTGAAGCATGGGCTATTTCGAAAATTGGCTACGACACAGAGTCGTGGAAAGATTCTTACTTAGAAGCATATCCAAAACGTGGTAATTCGAGAACTGGCTGTACATTAAATTTGGTAATGCATTTCAAATGGTTAAGACCAAGTAAAATAAGTATAATATGTATTAATGCTTTAAGAAATTGTTGGTTGAAGGTAAAAAACGGAAAGAAATGCTTTCTATCTGAGTAATATATACATATAGATATTATGTATGTACGTGTATAAAGATTTCTCTGTTTTATTTTGACATCTTTTCCCCCATCCTTCCAGTCACACCGGCATCGGACAACGAAAGATACATACAGTATCGGTTTTCTTATAAATATTTGAACATTCTTTATCTATATTTTCATTAAGTTGAAGTAATATTTATTTGCAATTTGTATGGCGCTATTCTTTGTTATATTTTTATAATTCTGGTAACTTCAGTCAGTTGAGCGATACACGGCCTTCTCTACATCAGAGTTGAAATATTTCCATTAAGCTAAAGAATTCTTTGAAATTATCCACTGCAGTAAAATTCCTGTTACTTTTCAATATGTATAAAGCCATTATATATAATTTCCGGATAAATTTAATATGTGAGGCGATAACAATTTCGTACATCCGACCAACTTCCGGTCAAGGAAGACATTCGCCTTGGCTATGGTCTCATTGTATTGGTACTAAGGGTCTTGTTTGTGTTTTTATAATAATAATAATAATAATAATAATGACTTATTGCGTATATTTGAGTTTCTTCTCGGAAACAAAGAATCGCGTGCGCGCACGCACACACACACACACACACACACACACACACACACACAAGCACACGGGAGAACTTTTACATGGTCGTTCAATAAACTGGAAAATGCAACCACTTCATACTCAAATCTCACATAATTGTCTTGAGGAAAGAGGTCACACATTCCGAAATGCGGTACTATCGGATGGCCATAGTTGGAATGTCTTCCATCATAGGGCTGTTCGAGCAACGCTTAGTTGGAACTAAGCAACAACCATCGAAAAGAAAAAAAAGTTTGCTATGGGCAAATATTTCAAACTTACAAGCAATATCAGCTATTTTTCTCAAGTTAAACTCAAACTCATATTAATAACCCCCCCCCCCAAACCCACACACATTGGCTAATGTAATGCTAGATACACTGTGCCTGTATACTAAAATGAGACAGAATGTAATGTCTCGTAAACAAAAAGACGGATGATGACTCGACCTTGCTACTTGCTAAACAAGAACTGTACATACTCCAGGCGAAGCAGGAAAACTTTACATCATTGATTCTCGAACTTTCATCTCTCATTTACTCGCCTCGTCTCATGTATTTCATCATATATCGCCTTACAGTTACTAAAACTCCTATATCATTGTCAGAACGCTACATTTAAGATGGTGTGTCAACATTAGTAGGTATTTGTGTGTGTGTGTTTGCACATGATATGTTATATGTATTTATTTATAAGCGTAGACTAATGCATGCGTATATATCAAATTCCATACTGCATAAATTCTTGATTTCTTAAAATTATCCCCTCTTCTAGAGGATGTCACAATTAGCAAATGGCAACTGAGAACAGCTCCATATGGGAGATAGTGATAATCTCATGAATTCTCCGAAGTTGACCTGCCATTAAGGAATAGGACAGTTGTGGACACATGTTTTTGCCTCAATAGGCGTCATCCGTACGATTATTATTGTAACCTACCTCCAGCAGCGAAGAAAAATAGACATATCCAAAAAGGGTGTAATACATGTATGGCGTTGATAATTTACATACATTAAACAAAAATGTGCGAAGAGAAATAACTGAAGAGTTATTAGTGTCATGCACATGAGCAACTCAGGCATACAAATATACAGCATACATTCTTGATTATTAAATTATCTTAGCCTTTATCTCATACAAAATGTGTGTGTATTTATATATGTGTGTGTGTGTGTATATATATATATGTATGTATGTATGTGTACTTAGGATACCACTGGTTTCATGTTAAGAAAATATCTTAATTTTTCTAGCCAGTCACATCGAGGAATGGTGTTCGTCTCCATTTCGTGATCGGCTTGAAAATTAAGACATTAAGATTTTTTCTTAACATGAAACTAATGGTAGCCTTAAAGCACAAAGAAATTTTATCCACCAATGCGGTGCTGAGCACCAGTTCTCATCGTTCGACATTTACATACATGCAGTGTGTGTGTGTGTGTGTGTGTGTGTGTGTGTATACTACACGTACATGGATATAATCTTTTTTAGCAGGTATACAAATTATTAGATGTACTTTAATGGTCTGAAATTAGTATGCATGTGCATACATATTATTCAGGTTGCCAGTCATATAATGAGTGACGTACGCAAAAATGTTTGCTTCTTATCTAGAGAAAAGACTTAATACTAGCGTTAATTATTATATATCGACTCTCAAGGTCAAGAGCAGATAATTTCAAGATATTCAGATTTGATTTTCTATGACATTAATATTTTGTGTTTAGGAGGAAATTCTTACCTTCGTTAACCGGGAAAGAGGCAGTTACGGATAGGTGCCGGTATTATTTCGCCTCTTTAACGAAATATGCTTAAAAAAAAAAATGAATATTTAAAGAATAATTTGTATGATAACTAATGAGGGGATAGCTTAAAAGTAGACCTTTGTATTAGAATTATCTAATTCCATACATACACAGATACACCTATCACTTTGTGTATGTACGTTTATGAGTTTGTAATAAATGTGTAAGTTTTTCTTTTTTTACCTCTAAATTTTATTCCTCAACGCAAAATTTGTCCTTCTCAAACACTTTACTCTTTCTTTATTACCACCGCCTCTCCTCCCTCATCTACTGATTTTTTTCCCTTATATCTTTTTCCTGGTTTAAAAATCTTTACTTAACTTCTTTTCTCTCTTGCTTTTATACTTGAGCCTCCTTTTCTCTCTTGGTGCTTCTTTTTTTTTTTTTAAACTTTTCTCTCGTTAATAAAGTAAGTCTCTGCGTCTATGTTTTATTCCTGTTCTTCCTTTGCCTGTCTCACTATTTGCTATCTTTTAACTCATTCTCGCGTCTCTCATCACTTCTCACCCCACTCCTCTCACTTCCTCTACTGCTTTTTGCTATGCCGCAATGAAGTTTGCACCAGTTAAATACGACATACTAGGCCTTCATAAGCTTTATGAAAAAAACAAAAAACAAAACGATAATACTTGGCAGATTATGAGGATTGTTATTGTTTGTCGTTTTTCTTCCCAATTATATAAGCGCTAACACATTCTATATATATATATATATATATATATATATATATATATATATATATACACATGTATATATATATATATATATATATATATATCCCTCCCTCTCGTCTCTCTCTCTCTCTCTCTCTCTCTCTATATATATATATATATATATATACATACATACAGTCCCTTCTCTCTGCCCTCATCGTCTATCTCGCGAAGGATACGTAGTTTTGAGGTCTTGATATAGGTTTTCTTCCTTATTGGTGTGAACTTGGCATTGGATACGGTATTATATGTGTGTGCAAGAACAATGACGGCATCAGTCTCATTGCCTGCAGAAGGAATGTGTAGGTCACATGTATTGTCCCTTTTTCCTAAGTAATATAAAAGCGTTCAGTTAATGATGTTGCCATAACATGGTTCAGTAGCACGAAACGCATTTTCTCTTCGGCTTCCATGTAACACGAGTTTCACATTACAGAACTCCAGATTACGACCAAGATTGTAAGAGGGCAACATTTCCATTATACTGGACATGTAGGCATGTGTAACATCCATGCACACATATCGATGAGAAATTCCAACCGTATTTTTTTCATTTGTTCAATCAACTCATTGAAGTAGTGGTTAAGTAGCTTGTATTCCTCAAATCCTTGTAACCATAATGTATTTGTTTGATGTTCACTTCCATTTACTATGCATCCGACGGCCCAGTTATCGCCTACATTTTTTGCATTTATAAGTATACATTAATTCCTTTAGTAAACTATGCCGAAGAAGCCGAGCAGCGTGATTGAATCTTGGTCTTTATAATTGAGAATCGAACGAAACTGCCATTCATCAGGAAAAATTCCTGTATAAATAAGCATACACGTTTATGTGGTTAACACACACACATACATACACAAAGCGGCGAGCTGGAAAATCGTTAACACACTGGGCAAAATGTTGCGGTGTTTCTTCCGACTTTGCGTTTTGAGTTCAAATGTTGCCGGTGTCGATAAAATAAGTACGAGTTAAGCACTGGAGTCGATGTATATTCCTCCTCCGCAATTGCTGGCTGTTTGCCAAAATTTGAAACCAATATAGCACACACACACACACACTAATAGTTAAAGTATTTATATAAAGTTATCTAAAATGTAAGCTTTATGTAAAACCTACATGTAAGGTAATGTCGGCAGCCGTCATATGAGAAAAATGGTGGCCATAGCGATTTCAACCATATTGGCAACGGTGGGTGCGACGACCTTGATATCTCATGGCAGCACTATGTCTTCGTTCTTTCTCTATTTTCTCCCTCTTGTCTGACTACCTCTCTCATCCTCACTCTCTTCACCGACACACCGACATCGCCATTACGTATTGTACTGAATGCATTAGGCTGGTCGAGTTTAAGCAGACCAGACAGCAGTTACATCAAATTGAAACGTCAATAAAACCGTACACTCACTACCTCTATTTCATTTTTTTTTCTATTTCGCTATCTGTTTCTGATAACGTCTTCTTTCTTAGATTATATTCTTCTGCTATTCTCTCTTTCTCTCTCTCTCTTCCTCCTCTTGCTGTCTCTTATTCTCTCTCTCTCTCTCTCTTCCTCCTCTTGCTGTCTCTTATTCTCTCTCTCTCTATATATATATCATCTTTATTGAATCACTTTCTCATTTCTTATGTCATTTCTTTCCTGCTAACCTGTGCGATCATGGCTACTTTCTATCTCTTTCCCTTTCAATCATCAACCGTTTTATCCTCTTTTCACCTTTCTTCTAGTTATTTTCCTTTCTCTCCGTCATAGTTTTATTTGTGTTCAAATTAAAAAGTTTTATACTTTTTCTTTTGTGTTCTCAATGAGTTTATAGAGTCAGTACGATACGGTTGACTGGGCAAAGTGTATTATATTATTTAGTTAATGCCTGGTATGTTACTAAGGCAAACTAATATCTATTGCCCCTAACAATTTTTTTCCTCCATATCTTTTGGTTACGTTATTTATTAAACGTAACCTGGATGCACTACGTAAACCTGGCTCGACGGCCTGGGTGAAAGGTAAGTGATTGTTGAAAGCTCTGAAACACAGTGACACCCAGATAGCATTACAGTTCGTATATATCTATATATTACATGATGATCATGATGCGCGCGCATATAAATCTCAATATGGTGTTTAAGAAAAGTTGGGTTATTCCATACCTAAACAACTATCTTTTTCTTACAGTGGTTTTATAATTAAGCGAAATATTCAAATCGATACATTTGGGGTTCAAACTACGTTGAGATTTTCTTATGTGTTAAATCAGCACTCATGAGCCTCTTACGGTTAGTAAAATATCTTAGATAGGTCAACTGTCCTTACGCAGGAAATTTATCTCTCATCTTCTACTTAAAACCATGAAACCGCAGATAAGAATTGATACTTAAATAGTCCTCAGGACTTTAGAGAAATACATTTTATATACAAATCTCACACACACTCACGTATTCTCTCTCTCTCTCTCTCTCTCTCTCTCTCTCTCTCACACACACACATTCAGTTCTCCAAACAAAATTCAGTTTAGTCACACAATACATAAATTTTATAGAAAGAATTAGGCATATACCTGTTCACATATTTGAATATAATTTACATACATGTATGCATAATATGATGCATAACAATGTGCGCGCACGCGCACACAGGGTGGATCAAAAGTCACGCTCCAAGATTATTCGATACCTTCCAGAATTGTCAGACATGCTTCAAGTTTTCTAAAATTGAATAAAATTAATAATAATTATAACAGCATAATATAAATAAAATGTCAAATGTTTTGGTGCATGACTTTTTGCCCACTCTGTGCACGTGCGTGCCTTATAGATTTTATCGAACTACTTATGGAGAGAAAGAAGAAAGTATAGAAGAGGAAAAAGCTGTGGGAAAGGCATGCACACATATACAGAGGTAGGTGTTTAAGCAAAAAGAAAGGACATGTATATATTTAAAGTGGAAGTTAAATATTGCACCCCATTTCTCAGTAAACCTTAAGTAAAAGGGAAAAAAAATCTTCCTAAATTTAATAGGTGAAC